>NC_089584.1:28161418-28450389 GCF_019320115.1 Miscanthus floridulus
CATTTGAGGGGTCCGACTATGTCGAGGCCCTAGACCACGAATGGCCAGGTGATGGGGATGGTTTTGAAGCTCCTACGCCGACAAGTGAGTTTACCGAGCGTAGAACTAGCATCCCTCACACCTATGGATAATCTCCTCTACATCTCATAGTACGGTGGGCCAGTAAAAACCTTGGCAGAAGGTTTTCCAACTAACGACCTTGGGGACGTGTGGTGTCCATAGATTCTAGCATGGATTTTGAGGAGAAGTTGTTTCCCTTGGTCGGTTGGGATGCACCTCATGAGTACTCCTGACGGGCTTTGTCAATGAAATATGGTCGGCAGTCTACCTAGGGGTATGCCCAAGGTAGTAGATTGTCGGCAGACAGATGCGCAAGCCACAAACAAGACGGTGACGCAAGACAGACACGAGGTTTTATCTAGGTTCGGCCGCCAAGAAGGCGTAATACCTACGTCCTAGCGTCTGATTTGTATTGCTGTATGTCAATGAGAGATGTTTTTTAGAGGGGTCCCCTGCCCGCCTTATATAGTCCGGGGGGCAGGGTTACAGATCTGGAAACTAATCCTAGCCAGTTACAATTGCCATATGTGGCCGGATAAGGATTCCTATTCTAACCGACCAGGATCTTGATTGATCGCCAAATCTGCCTTGACTCCTTGCGCTGGGACTCCGATCAGGTTAGCCGGGCCACGCGTCGTCTTTTGGTGGACCGGACCCACCGATCTAGGCCGGCCCAAGCTTAGCCATAAGGGTATAGGGGTTAATACCCCCACAGCTAGTCCCCGAGCACCATGTATTATGCTGCGACACGCCACTTTAACCTTCTCCGACAAGTAAGGCTTGAGTCCTTGACAATCTCTGACCACCATTGTCGCCGGAGAAGTAGGTTGTCCGAAGAATATATGGTGCTCTTAAGAAAAAAGAAAAAGATTTCCGTCCTAGGAAGTGTGCCCACTTGTATTTCTGAACAGAAATGTAAGTGCGTCTTGAAGCGTAGCGTCCTTGATCATCAGAGGCGTAGGGGTCGAAAAACAAACACATTCACGCAAGGTGAAGTGTGCCACTTAGTCCCCGAGCCTGGTAGTAGGTGACGTAGGCACGTGGTGCCAGGGTCTAAAAGAATTCCCATTAAGTTGAATCCAATCGTCGTACAGCATACGAGATGCACCGGCAGGTGCATCGTACCGATGTAGTCCCCGAGCTTGCTGGAAGGCGAAGTATGAGCCTTGTAGCAAGGTCTAAATAAATGTCTCTCAACTGTATGTGAGTACAAATCACATGTAGCCGAGAAGAACGATCTCCGAGCAGTGGTCGGGACAGTCCCCGAGCACATAGTAGGAGCAGTCCCGAGCACGGCAGTGGTCGGAGCAGTCCCCGAGCACGAGGGTCTGGCAGTCCCAGCACGGCAGTGGTCTGGGCAGTCCCCGAGCACACAGTGGTCTGGTCCATCATTGAGCTCAAGACATGCAGCGAAAAAAAAGAATGCCGCTTGTATTATTATTTGGTGTATTTATTTATCTCCTTACTCTGTTAAGTCCAATCTGCCACGTCTGGTCAAAAAAGCAGACAAATATAACATATCACTCTGCCTTCTTACTTTTTCTGGCAAACAGTCATTTGGCGCCTGTATGGAGGTGCGTCAGTATGGGCCCTCTCACATTATCAATGAAGAGGCGCGTACACTTGGAAACGAAGAGGCGCGTTTATTGGCGTAGATCTCAAGGTTGTGAAAACAACCATCTACAGCGTGTGCACACGTCTCCCAAGAATCTCAGGCGGACAAAATGATAGAGCTCTTGGTTATTTATAATATAGAGCTGGCAAGTTACTTTTTACCGATCCCCATTGTCATTCGCCGCCGCAACCTTCTTCTTTCTCTTGCCGAACCCTACTCCTCCGAAAATCACCACCAATCCCCCCTCCACCGCATCCACCCCCTTAGCAAGGGTAGATTAATGGCGAAGAGAGACGCCCAGAAGAAAGGCAGAGTCATGGCAAAGGAGTGGTGGAAATCAAGGAGCAATGAGCAGACCATCGAAGGCCTCGTCACCATGGGAGTGCTCCACAACAAGGCACTCGCGGGATGGCATGCACCGGAAGGAGAAAGCTTCCCCGATCCACAACCAGGTGAGATTGTGGTTTTCGAGGATTTCTTCAAGCGGGGTTTTGGGGTTCTAGTGCACCCTTTCCTTCAGGGTCTCTGCTTGTATTACGAGATTGGGATTTGCAATCTGCATCCTAACTCGATTCTTCTTGTCTCCACCTTCATCCATCTTTGCGAGGCCTATGGTGGCTTCCAGCCCCATTTCGACCTCTTTCGCCACCTGTTCTGTCTGCGGAAGAAAGGGAGCGGTGGCTCGAAGATAGCCGGAGGCGTCTACCTCAATCTGCATGACGGTATGAAGGCCCAGTACTTGCACTGCCCCTGGAACACCTCACTAGACGAATGGTACAAGAAGTGGTTCTACATCCACGAAGAGCCGAACACAATCACCCTGTATGACGTGGGGTTGATTCCGAAGAAGAAGAACAGCTGGTTGGAGAAGCCCGAGCACTTGGAGCAGATCACAGAACTGCTCGGGATGATCCCATGGGGAAAGCTGGATGGTCCAAGTGTGGTCAGGAACTTCATCAGCCGAAGGATCCAGCCCTGCCAGAAGAGGGTACATCCTGGCTTCGAGTACCAGGGGAGCGCAGATCCAACGAGGACTAGGAAAGAGGCACTCGACAAGATAGAAGTCAAGGCCAGGATTGGGGAGCTATTCAACCTAGCCGATCCCAATTATGTCAGGTTAAACGACATCGAGCACGCCTTCAAGCTGGCTTGACCTCCCCCAAAGGTAAACGATGCTTCCTTGTACCTGTAGAATCATGTTGTAACAAGAAATTCACTGTCGTCTCCTTTATGTTTCCTAGAGTAATGGTCATGACCGGGCAGTAGTGTTCATGTCTCCGCCCCCTGGTGTGGATTGGCCGCAAGTTGCTGGCCCAGCCGCCTAGACCAGTGCCAGGACCGAAGACGTCCACTGGGCGGCACTCGAGGTTGTGGAGGATGCATCGGCCAGAGCAGCTGGCAAGCGGCCGGCTACCAACAAACGTCGCTAGGCCATCTTCCCCCTTTCAGACGACGAAACAGAGGATGCAGACATCTTCCGACTCGTCCCTTGAAAGAGGAGGAGACAAATGGGGTCGATGGAGCAGGGTGGCTCCTCTGTGCCAGCAGTGGTCGCATCTCCGACCACTACAACACAGAGGACAAGCAGGGGAAGTGTCGAGCACCAAACCCCGGCGCCAGTACCGGTCATGGAAAAAGACCCGGTGGAACCCGCCAAGCACGTGGAGCAGGCGCGATCGAAGAGATGCTCCTTCGCCACATCATTTCGTGCTTCCAAGCTGTAAGAATCTATAACTTTGATGTAAGCTTATAATTTGTATTGAATACTATTGTCTTCTGAACTTTTCCATGGTATATCAGGTCGGCGTCCACCGAAAATCCCGACCAGCTAGCCGGGTGTGGCACGGCTTCGCCAGTACTAGCGGAAAGAACTGCTCAGCAGCCGGTTGTGGAGGAACCTGTAGAAGAAATTCCACAGGAACCTCAGTAGACGAGCGGCCAGACGCCAGTCCTCGAGCAGCTGGTCGAGAAGACAGCCGAGCAAAGTACAAGTGCTCCGAGCACTAACCCTGCTAAAGCAGGTACCTTGGCGCCAAGGGAACCAGACCAAGCCGAGGAGCAGCAACCGGAGTTGGCACAGAGCACGCTAGCCGATGCTACTGCTCATGGGAAGGCCATAGTGGTCGCGGAGACTGCAAACTCCGGACCAGCGCCGCCCCCTGAACAAGAGGCCAAAGAGGACAAAGTAGAAGAAATCCTAGGCCGTCCCCAAGATAAACAACAACATGTATATGTGTCGTGCTGGCGGAACGACGAGTGGGTTATGCACAAAGAAATCCCAGAGGTCGAAGAGACCCTAAAAGTTAAACGGGTGGCAAAGCGTCTGGTGACAGAAGTCTAGGTATGTTTGGCTTGACCACTTGACCCTGTTATGTAGTCGATCTATTTGACTTAGCTTGTTTATATGCAGGACTTGATGAAGACCGCGAAGTACCAAAAGAGGTGCTTCGACCAGATTGAGGGAATCACGGCGAACAATAGAGAACTAGCGGCCGAGGTGGAACGCTTGCACCGCCAACTTGAAGCCACCGACTAGGAGAGGACAGAGCAAGAAACACAGAACCAGAACCTGGTCGGCTAGCTCAATGACAAAGAGCGGGAAAAAACAAGTAAGTTGTCATTTTATCATAGCAAGTGTATGACACGTGTTGTTGCGTTGTTGGTAATGACAGCTGTAATGCAGGCTTAGAAGCTGAGGTAACCCGCCTCCAAGAGGAGAATAGCCACATGACCGCAGAGTGTGGTCGCTTGAAGGAGGACAACGAGAAACTAGCGCGCAGCCAGTCTCAACTCCAGGACCACACCACCAAAATGAAGGAGGAACTGAAGAGTAAGTATTCCAGACCACCGTTCTCATTCTGTTGCCCGCCTTATCTTGTCATGCCTTTACATTTGATGTCTTATACGGTGTGCAGTTTTAAAAGTCAATGCCAAGAGGCATCTAGAAGCCATGATGAAAGAGCATGACGGCTGGAAAGCACGATGCCTCGAGGCCATCGAGGATCCGGACACATGGAAGAACCGGTGCCAGGAGGTGGCAACTGGCATTTTGCCCATCCTCGACCTTGTCGACCCGACGCTCACAGAGGAAGAGCCAAGGACGCCCTAGCTTGGACTGGTTGAGAGATGCAGACAAGCATGGGGATGGTTCCAAGAGTTCATGAAAGAGGCGGGTGAGTACACGGGTGCCCATGTGCTAAGCATGGTGCGTGCCCACTACCCTCTGATCGATCTCAAGCGCCTGGAGGCTGGATACCCGAAGGATGTAGACCCAGACAAGGTGGAGGAGCTTCGGATGGCCCAGCTGGACCTGTCGTCAAAGATAATTGGCAACATTAACCTGTGTGGAGGTGGGACAGCACCTATACAAGGTACGCCATCGACAAGTCAGCTGGAAATGCCATCAGTTGCAAGCCAACCGACGAAGCCTATAGCCTCGACCAGCCAGGCATCGGCGGGGCCATCCCCTTCAGCTCGACTAGCACAAGAGTCCCCTGAGACTCGAGTAGGATATCGGAATCAGCGAGCAGTAGGTGCCGCGTGCCCCGACCAGCCAATGTAATAGGCTTAGAGCTGTAGAAGGAGGACATAGTTGTGTTATTGTAAACTTGGGACTCTTCAGGCAAGCTTGTAATAACGTAACTGTATATCATTATAAGCTTGTTTGCTTTGTATAAAACGTATTTAAGCTTGAAACTTATGTTGGTGTAACTAAGTGAGAACATGATAACGTTCTATTTAGTTGTACCATTTTGCTCGACACATCATCCTGAAAAGTTTGTGCGGCCCTAGTTTGCCATGTGGTCGGAGTGTGAGGTGCGTGACCTGTGCACACGCAGACGCGGACAAGTCAAACCAAGGGGGACCTGCCGATCACCCGTAACGTAGAGAGCGGATCCCGTGCACGTGTTGGGAGGAACCGGAGAGAGGTCTTGCTCCGAAAACCGTAGAAGGAGTGGTGGTCGGCTTTTACTGGCTAAGTTAGAATAACCATAAAAGTCGAAGTGACACATTAGAGTAGTTGGAGAAATCATAATAGCTTTATTGAAGTAAATCGAAAGTACAAGAGGGGTACATATCTCAGTAGTTAAGCATAGAAACGTCTAAGCTTATTGATGTGCCACGAGTTTGGTACGTCCGTACCGTCCAGGTGAGCTAACCTATAAGACATTGGTCGTGTGACCTCCTTGATCATGAAGGGCCCCTCCCATGGGAATTGCGAGTTTATGGACACCAGCCTGGTTCATCTTCCACTTCAGGACTAGGTCCCCGACCACAAAGAACCGCTCTTTAACGTTCTTGTTGTAGTACCTGCGCAAAACAGCAAGGTATTTGGCCGTACGTACACAAGAATCGAGCCGCTTCTCTTCTGCGCTATTCACTTCTAGCTCTCGTACTTCGTTGGCCTTGCCTTTGTCGAAGTTCTCTACCCATGCTGATCTGAAAGCTATATCTGTAGGGAGGACTGCCTCAGCGCCGTAAACCATAAAGTATGGCGAGACACCGGTGTTACGACTGGGCTGAGTTCTGAGTCCCCAGACTACGGCTGGTAACTCTTTGAGCCATCTTCCGGGAGCTTTGTCATTTTCTCTATACATCCTCTTCTTCAAAGCGTCCAAGATCATGCCATTTGCCTGCTCGACTTGTCCATTAGCTCTAGGGTGCGCCACCGAGACGTATTTTACTACTATGCTCCTTTCATCGCAGAAGTCCCAAAAAGCATTCCCGGTGAACTGAGTACCCAGATCGGTGATGATGCTGTTGGGTATGCCGAAATGATGGATGACCTGGTCGAGGAACGTGACAGCCTTTTCTGAGGATGCCTGTACCAAAGGCATGTATTCTATCCACTTAGAAAATTTGTCGATCAGCACAAAGACGCATGTAAATTTCCCTGGAGCCGGTTTGAAGGGCCCGATCATATCCAGTCCCCAGCATGCGAAGGGCCAGGAGGCGGGTATTGTCTGGATCTCATGTGCTGGTACATGGATTCTCTTGGCGAAGAACTGACAACCCTCACAGTGGCGGACTAGCTTCTCTGCATCGGCTACTGCTGACGGCCAATAGAACCCTGCTCAGAAAGCCTTGCCGACCAGCGTTCTTGAGGCTGCGCTGGTTGCCGCAGGAGCCAGAGTGGATTTGGTCCAGGAGATGTTCGCCATCCTCCTGGGTTATACACTTCATTCAAGACTTTCCTCCTTTGCGTTCTTGCGCCATAGCTTGCCATCGACGAGTAGGTACTGCTTACTGCGACGCATCAGGCGCTCGTTCTCTGTCCGAATCAGTGTAACCGCTGCCATCTGTTAGGTACTTGATGAAAGGTATTCTCTAGTCGGGCTCATGAGTGGTCAGAGGGGGCTCGGTGGTGCTTGACGCCAGAACCGTAGCCACCAATTTCTGGTCTGGAGGCTTGTCTGCCGTGGAATCTTCCTCTTTGATGGAAGGCGTGAGTAGGTCTTGGACGAATACGCCATGTGGGATTTTTGCTCGGGATGATCCTAACTTTGACAGTGCATCCGCTGCTTGATTCTTGTCCCGGACCACGTGTATGTACTCGATGCCATAGAACCTGCCTTCTAGCTTTCTAATCAATTTGCAGTATGCATCCATCTTTTCACTGGTTGTGTCCCAGTCCTTGTTGAGTTGGTTGATGACTAGAGCAGAGTCTCCGTAGACGTAGAGACATTTAACACCAAGCTCAACCGCAATGCACAAACCATGTAGGCATGCTTCGTACTCAGCGGCATTATTAGATGCTGGGAAATAAATCCTGAGGATGTACTGGAGCTGCTCCTTAGATGGTGACATGAAAAGGACTTCTGCTCCTGCACCATCAATGTTGAGAGAGCCATCGAAGTACATCGTCCAATATTCGTCGGATCCGGGAGAGGCAGGCGTGCTTAAGTCTGTCCACTCGACGATGAAATCGACAAGTGCCTGAGACTTGATTGTAGTGCGGCTTGCAAACTCCAAGGAAAAGGGGCATAGCTCCATTGGCCATTTGACGATGCGCCCGTTCGCATCCTTATTGCTAATGATGTTTCGCAGAGGGTACTCAGTCATGACCACCACACGATATCCGTCGAAGTAGTGTTTCAACTTTCAGGATGTTATCAGTATGGCGTAGATCAACTTCTGAATCTGTGGGTACCTGGTCTTGGACTCATTGAGTACCTCACTAATGAAATAGATTGGTCGCTGTACCTTGTAGACATGGCCGGGCTCGTCTCGCTCGACCACCATGGCCGTGGAGACCACTCAATTAGTAGCCGCAATATATAGCAGGAGTATTTCGTCTTCTCTTGGAGCAGTGAGGACCGGAGGTGACGTAAGATATTGTTTTAGCTATGCGAAGGCAGCGTCTGCTTCCTCCAACCACTCAAACTTTTTAGATGCTTTGAGTAGTTTAAAGAACGGTAATCCTTTTTCGCCTAATCTTGATATGAAATGGCTAAGGGCGGCCATGCATCCGGTAAGCTTCTGAACATCCTTCACCTTTTTGGGCGGCTTCATGTCCAAGACAGCTTTGACTTTCTCTGGGTTAGGGAGTATGCCACCGTGACTGACGACGTTGCCGAGTAGTATGCTAGAAGGAACACCAAAGATGCACTTCTTTGGGTTTAACTTCCACTAGAATGTATTAAAGGATGCAAAGGTGCGTTCCAGGTTGTCAACAAGGGTATGAGCTTCCTTGGTTTTGACAACTATATCATCAACATAAGCCTCGATGAGGTCATCTTTTATCTCATATTTGAGGCAAGCTTGTATAGCGCGTTGGTAGGTAGCCCTGACGTTCTTGAGCCCGAACGACATGGTCGTGTAGCAGTAGGCGCCAAAGGGCGTGATAAAAGATGTCTTGATCTGGTCATCCTTTTTGAGAGCGATCTGGTGATAACCAGAGTAGCAATCAAGAAAGGAAAGGAGCTCGCAACCGGCGGTTGAATCTACGACCTCGTCTATGCGAGGTAAGCCAAAGGGGTCCTTAGGGACAGTGTTTGTTGAGATCAGTGTAATCAACGCACATTCTCCATTCATTATTCTTTTTGCGTACAAGAACTGGGTTGGCTAACCACTCTGAATGATACACTTCTTTGATAAATCCGGCTGCCAAAAGCCATGTAACTTCTACCCTAATCACCTCCTTTTTGTCATGAGCGAACCGTCGTAGCTTCTGCTCGATAGGTTTGGCCTTGCCATTGACATTCAAGGAGTGCTCGATCAAGTTCCAAGGTACACCGGGCATGTCAGCAGGTTTCCATGCGAAACACATCCACGTTGCTCCTCAAGAACCTGACGAGCGCGTCTTCCTATTTGGGATCCAAGTTGGCCCCGATAAGGGCCATTTTGCTAGGATCACCGTCGACCAGCTGGATCACCTTGTGCTCCTTGGACTTGATGTTCTTGCGTGGAGCCTCGAGCTCTGGGATTTCCTGGTGGTCGGTCGAGGTCTTCTTGGCATCGAGCACGGTCTAGGCCATGCGAATAGAGAGGTCGTGAGCCTCTGCTATTCTAAAACTGTCATCTTCATAGGTATAAGCTATGTACACATTGCCTCGGAGGGTTAGAACTCCTTTCTCGGTAGGCATCTTGAGCACCAGATACCTGTAATGAGGTATGGCCATGAACTTGGTGAGCGACGGTCGACCAAGAATAGCATGGTAGGTGCCGTCGAAGTCGGCGACCACGAAGTTGACGTAGTCGGTGCGGAAGTGGTCCGGGGTCCCAAACTGCACAGGTAGCGTGATCTGCCCAAGAGCTGTAGAGCTCTGCCCAGGGAGAACACCCCAGAACTGTGCCTCATACGGCTTGAGGTCCGCCTGAGCTATCTTTAGGGCGGGCAGACTATTCTTAAACAGTATATCGATGGAGCTGCCACCGTCGATCAGTACTCTGTCGAATTGAACCTTGTTGATACAAGGATCAAGGACCAGGGGAAAATGCCCTGGCTCAGGTATTGCGGCCCATTGGTCCTTTCTGTTGAAGGAGATTTCGCGGTGAGACCACGAAGGGAGCCGTGGATCGGTGAGGAGATGGTCGGTGTTGGCCACGTTCAAGCAAGCATGGGCGAGCAGCTTGCATTCTCATTTGGTCTCGATGGACACTTTGCCTCCGATGATGGTGTGCACACGATCGGTTGGCTTGACGTATTTGTGACGAGGGTCTGCATCATTGTCGTTGTTATCATTGTTGCGCTATTCCCCTACGTTGTTAGGCTTGTCGGACGTATCCGGAGCCTGTTGACGCGTGTAGATAGACTTGAGGATGCGGCAATTCTCCATGGTATGGTTTGACTTAGGATGGAGCTGGCAGGGCCCTTTCAATGCTTTGGCGTAGTCATCTTCATAGTTACGACGTCCGCCACCCTTTTTAACGGTGTTGACCTCGCCGTCGTCTTCCCGAGCACGCTTGCTCCTATAATCGTCATGGCGGTTACGCCACTGATTACGTTGGTCACGGTGGTCACGAGAGTCATTGCGCTGGTTGCGGCGGTCAAAATTGTCGTTCCGACCACGGTTGCCGCGGTAGTCGTCGTGGTGTGGGGGGTGGTCGGAGCGTGGAACCCTTGCTGCTTCTTCAATAATTATCTTTTTAGCGTCGTCAGCGTCCGCATATTTCTTAGCGGTGGCCAGGAGCGCTGTGACCGAATCAGGTCTCTTGCGGAGAAGCTTGTCCCTTAGGGCGTTGTGGAAGCGGAGGCCAGTGATGAAAGCCTCGATTGCCTCGTTGTCGGAGATTGATGGGACCTTGATGCGCATCTCCGAGAAACGCCGGATGTACTCGCGCAGTGGCTCGTCTTTTCGATCTCGAATCCGTTGCAGATCGTATTTGTTGCCTGGTTGTTCACAAGTAGCAATGAAGTTGTCGATGAAGGCTTGCTTGAGCTCCTGCCAAGAGTCGAAATAGTTCGCCGGCAAGCTGACCAGCAATTGGTGACCTGCATGGCCAACAGCGACTAGGAAATAGTTAGACATGACATGCTCGTCAGCCATGGCTGATCTGCACGTAGTCTCGTAAAGCATGACCCATAATTCAGGGTTTTCCTTGCCGTCATACTTCTGAAGTTTCTTGAGCGAAATTCTTAGGCCATATGACTTGGCGAAGGTGTGGAGTAAACTGCTTCAAACCCGGCAGGCCGTGGGCAGTGTCATATTCCATACGGCGACAACTTTCATGGGATGCTCGGTCGTCGGCTCTCTGGTTGATGTGAGAGCGTAGATCGCGTCCACCGAGGTAATGGCGGAGATCATTATTGCCATCGCGGCGATCTCGATTGCCATCTGGATTAGCCCTGCGACCGTGGTTATCGAGGCGATTGTCGCGGTTGTCCCGATGGTTATCATCCCGGCCATCGCGGCGGTTGTCGTCCCGGCGGCAGTTGTCATCCTGGCCACCATCATGGCCACCGTTTCCACCTTGATGGTTGTCTGATGGGTCGTTGTTGCGCGAGCCACGTTGGTTGAGTGGCTGTGAGCGACTTGGGTGCTGGCGGCTGTGGCTTGACTCGACTGAAACGGATGGAGCCCAAGCTTGGTTTACAATCTCTACGGTCTGGGCCATAGCAGCCATCAGATAGGCTTGTATTTCATCGCAAACTGCTTGGGTTTCCGGGGTGTTGGGTAGCCATTGCATTGTCGCCATGGCGACGGCTACATTGGCACTTGGAGTCCGGAAGACCTATTTGTCCCCCACCCTGTCGAAAGCATCATTGAGGTCACGTGGCTGGACCCTTATGCGTCATGCCTCCTGGTCTGCTTCGGCTTCAATTTGTCGGCGATTAAACCGGTCAATATTGCATGCTTCGCGTGCAGTCCTTTCTTGTTCTGTTTCGCCAACTGCTGGCGGTTCGTCATTGCTGACAACATGGATCAAATCCCCTCGTCTTGGCGGGAAAGACGGGAATTGTGAGAACCCCGGGGCGTGGTCTAGGATATCCAGATCATACTTGACGCCTTCATCTTCGTGATGCTGAAGCTCGGTGTGGACAGATGCATTAGATGTGGTGCTAGACGAGGAGCTGGAGTCGCCCTCTTGGACTGTGTGGACGGACCCTTCTTGATAATCTTCAATCCAGATCATGTTGATAAGTTGCGCGGCTTCGGCCGAGGTCGGTGCATAAAACACAGATCCAAGCGGCGTTGTAGGCTGTAGGCATAGCTGGAGGTAGCGTTTGGCAAGCCGTAGGGCTAGACCTGGTGGTTCTCCATCGAGGCTTCGTACTCGGAGAGCTGGAGACCCGTCACGAAGGCTGGCCGGCGACGAGCAGAGCGCCCTTCAGGAGTAGATGTGACCACGAGATCTGTACCAAGTCATGCAGGACGACTGGTTCGAGCTGGCCGGGTAGATCTGTTGTGGGGAGTGGTTACCTGCTCATTATGTTGACTTTGAATCGTACTTACCAGAGCTAGGGTTTCAGTGAGTTTGGTGCCGACCCGATCGATGGAGTCGAGCAGGTCAGTGTTGTCGATCCGCTTCCCTTTGTAGCGGGGAAGCGGATGACGAGTTGTCGGCATGGCTGAAGGTGATGCAAGCGTGGTCGGAGCCAGATGTACCATGGTCAGAGCCAGATCCATCGTGGTTGGAGCCGTATCCATCATGGTCGGAGCCATATCCATCATGGTCGGAGCCGTAGCCGATGCAGGTGAAGCAGTGGTCGGCGCAGACTGAATCCACGCCTCCTCTGGGGTCATGGCGATGAAGTCGTCGGAGCCGGTGGTCCAGGTGATCTGGCCAACAGTGAACGTGAGGCCGTTCAGCGTAGCCATGGAGCCGGAGATGATGACCATCTTGTTTGCTTGGAGAGCAGTACGCACACCCCCTACCTGGCGCGCCACTATCGACGAAATATGGTCGGCAGTCTACCTAGGGGTATGCCCAAGGTAGTACATTGTCAGCAGACAGATGCGCAAGCCACAAACAAGACGGTGATGCAAGATAGACACGAGGTTTTATCCAGGTTCGGCCACCAAGAAGGCGTAATACCTACGTCCTACGTCTGATTTGTATTGCTGTATGTCAATGAGAGATGTTTTTTAGAGGGGTCTCCTGCCCGCCTTATATAGTCTGGGGGCAGGGTTACAGATCTGGAAACTAATCCTAGCCAGTTACAATTGCCATATGTGGCTGGATAAGGATTCCTATTCTAACCGACCAGGATCTTGATTGATAGCCAAATCCGCCTTGACTCCTTGCACGGGACTCCGATCAGGTTAGCCGGGCCGCGCGTCGTCTTTTGGTGGACCGGACCCACCGATCCGGGCCGGCCCAAGCTTAGCCATAAGGGTATAGGGGTTAATACCCCCATAGGCTTCGCTTGTAAAGTTCATGACCAATGGCGATGAACGTCTTGGCACATCGAGCGATTCGTTGCGCTTTAGTACTTTTCGGTGGGAGAACCTCCTCGAGGAGGTAGGAGAGCAGTGGTGCTCTCCAGTTGACCAGATCAAGCACCACCACAGTGATGTTGGCAGGCGATGTTGGCACGAAGGTGGCAAATGTAGAGCCCTTGAGCACTTGGTCGGGGTCGGGGGCACATTGGGAGGTTGGAGCCCCCGGGTGCTAGATTGGTGTCGGAGTGTGTCTGGATCGGATCCTCTAGAATGTGGGTAGACGGCTCATGGAGATCATTGATGAAGACCCCATCTAGAGACAGATCCTGCCTAGCAGCCAATTTTGTGAGGAAATCGGTGGCATCATTATCCTTTTGGGGGACATGATGCAGTTCGATCCCTCAGAACTTGTTCTCGAGCTTGCGCGCCTCTTGGCAGTATGCTGCCATAAGAGGGCTCTTGCAGGAGGACTCTTTCATGACTTAGTCGATGACTAACTCTGAGTCACCGTGGACATACAGCCATGTAGTATCGAGCTCGACGGTGATGCATAGTCCGTTGATGAGGGCCTCGTGCTCCACAGCATTGTTTGAGGCCAAAAAGTGAAGACGAATCAGGTAGCGGAGCCTGCTCCCATCTGGGGAGATCAGAACCACTCTAGCCCCCAAGCCCGGTGCCATGACTGACCCATCGAAGTACATCATCCAGTACTTGTGGGTGACATCTAGGGTCAGGAATTGGACTTCCGTCCATTCGGCAATGAAGTCGGTGAGAGCCTATGACTTAATAGCAGTGTGGGGGATATACCTGATGTCATGGCCCATAAGCTTAAGAGCCCACTTGGAGATCCATCCTATAGTGTCGTGGTTGCAGACGATGTCTCCCAGTGGGTATGAAGTGATGACCATGACTTTGTTGTTGGTGAAGTAGTGTAGGAGCTTCCGGGTCACCATCAACACGGCGTATAGAAGCTTCTGCACCTAGGGGTATCAAACCTTGGAGTTGGTGAGTACCTCACCAATGAAGTATACAAGTTTCTAGACCTTCAGGCGGTGTCCTGTCTCCTCCCTCTCGACAATAAAGGCAGCGCTCACAACATGGTTGCTTGCCGCAATGTAGAGGAGGAGGGATTCTCCCTATTCAGGAGTGATGAGGATTGGGGGCAATGTCAGTGATGTTTTGAGGCTTTCCAAAGCCTACTGTGCCTCCTCTGTCCAGATGAACTTGTCTGTCTTCTTAAGATGTTTGTAGAGAGGCATCCCCCGTTCTCCTAGTCAGGAGATGAACTAGCTCAGGACGGCCAAACAGCTGGTGAGCCTATGTACACCCTTGACATTGCGTATAGGGCTCATGTTAGAGATGACCATGATTTTTTTGGGTTGGCTTCGATGCCATGCTCGGACATAATGTATCCAAGTAGCTTCCCCTTTGGAACCCCAAAAACACAATTTTCAGGATTTAATTTGACATTGAACCTTCTGAGGTTCGCGAATGTTGCGGCCAAGTTTGCGATCAGGTCACTAGCTTGAGCTATTTTCACCACTATGTCATCTACATAGACGGCGATTGTTGGTTTCGGCCGCTTGACTTGGTTAGGCTAGTCGAGCAAGTCGATTTGGTCAGCAAAGCACTGCTGCATGCACCGTTGATAGGTGGCGCCAGCGTTCTTCAGACCAAAAGGCATGGTTACATAATAGTACGAACCATACAGGGTGATAAATGAAGTCATAACCTGGTCAGACTCTTTCATCATGATCTGGTGATAGCTAGAGGAGGCATCCAGAAAGGAGAGGATTTCGCATCCTGAGGTGGAGTCGACTATCTAGTCTGTGCGTGGTAAAGGAAAATGGTGCTTTGGACATGCCTTGTTGAGGCCAGTATAATCAACATATATTCTCCATTTCCCAGTCTTCTTTTTAATAAGAACAGGATTGACTAGCCAGTTGAAGTGGTATACCTCTTTGATGAATCTGACTGCCAGGAGTTTGGTGATCTGCTTGCCTATGGCCCTACGCCTCTTGTCGTCAAAGCGGTGCAGACGTTGCTTGGTGGGCTTTGAGCCTAGGACGAGGCATAGTGCGTGCTCGGTGACCTCCCTTGGTATGCCTAGCATGTTAGAAGGTTCCCACTCGAAGACATAGAGGTTGGCGCATAGAAAGTCGGTGAGCTCGCTTTCTTATTTGGCCCAGAGCTTGTTCCCGATCCTCATCGTCTTGGTCGGGTCAGCGGGGTCGATTCCCACCACCTTGGTTTCCTCGATTAGGCAAAAGGCACTCGATGAGGTCAGCTTGTTGCAGTCTGGCACTACTGGAGATGATGAATTCCCAAGCTTCAAGAGCTCGATGGAGTTGATGACGGTAGTGGCGAGCTCGTAATGCTCATAGTCGCACGTGTAGGCCTATGAAAAGGTGCTACCCACGGTGATGACGTCGTTCGGACCCGGCATCTTCAACTTGAGGTAGGTGTAGTTGGGAATTGCCATGAACTTGGCGTAGCATGGCTGCCCCAAGATGGTGTGGTAGGACCCTAGGAAGTCCACCACCTCGAAGGTGAGGACCTCCGAGCAGAAGTTGGCTTGGTCACCAAACGTGACGGGCAGGTCAATCTGCCTAAGCGGGTATGCCTGCATCCCTAGGATCATGCCATGGAAAGGAGAGCTCACTAGGTGGAGCTCTGACTGAGGGATGCTCATGGCGTCGAGGGTGTTGACATAGAGGATGTTGATGTTGCTACATCCATCCATTAGCACCTTGGTGAGGCACTTCTTGTGGACGATGGGGTCAACGATGAGCGGGTAGCGACCTGGTTGGGCAACGTGGGAAGGATGGACGGCTGACTCGGCGATGCATGCCTCTCTGTAGCATACCTTGTGCTGGCGCTTGAAGTGGACAGTGTCAGATCCCCCAAAGATCATGAGGCATTCCTTGGGGTTGGGGAAGCTGTCATCATCCTTGCATGTCGTGCCTCCTTTCCTGGCAGCCTCCTCCTTGCCTTTCCCTTCCTTCGACTTGCTGGTGTGCCATAGAAAGCTCTTGAGGAGCTCTCAGTCGTTGTAGAGGTGCTTGACAGGGTAGGCGTGGTTGGTGCATGGACTCTCCATGAGCTTGTTAAAGTGGTCAGGCTGGCCCTGCTGGGGCTGCATGCCTACACGATCGGTCACGGCGACCAAGGCTGGGCTGGCTGGTTGGCACCGATCCTTCTTGTTCTTCTTGCCCCTTTGTGCGGAGGGGCCTTCACCTTGGTCCTTGCACTTGGCCTTGCCCCTGTCCCGACTACCACTGAAGACCGCCCGAACTGCCTCCTCGCCGGAGGCGTGGTTTGTGGCAATGTTGAGCAGGTCGCGGGTGGTCCAGGGCTGTCGCACCCAATTTTGCATAGCAAAACCAAGTACTCATATATGTGCACCCAAGATGTCCAAACACACATATATCACAAATTGCAATAGTATCAAAGTAAAGTACTTATTACATCGCATATCTCATCATAAAGTTAATACAAAGTTTGCTCAATGGCAATATTATTACAATCACAGCAGAATAACTAGCCCAACTGCCACAGGGACTCCAGCTGGTGAACATCACCCTAGTAGTCCTAGACATCCTCTGGGAACTCTTCATATCCATTATCTATTACCCATCTAGGATTTTCATTGGATGTAAAGCAAGTGTAAGCTCACCATGCTTAGCAAGTATAGCAAAGGGATCTATGAGGCTCAAAAAGGCTTGACACTGTTTGACTGCAGTTCACAATTTTAGTTGATCAAATTTTAGCGTCCTGAATCACTACTTAATGAATAGTCCCAATTCCTAAGTGATATTGAAGTATAGTCATATTTATCTCAATTCCCAACCATCCACAATCCAAAGTAACCACTACTCTTGAAGGATCCAGACCGCTCGTATCCGTGAGCACAACTGTTATAATAGGTTAATTATTTCTACAAAAATTGTACATCTTTACCCACCGAGCCATGATTCCCAATGCCGGGGTTCGCAAGACCCACTACACCACTTCCCAGGAAGTGTGGCAGGGTTTCACTATGAAACCCTTAGCTAGTTGCACTAACAAGTCATAGCTACAAAGGAGTGGCACACGTGGGCATCGCAGCACGGTACACACCCTAGCAGAAAAAGGAAAGATACCCTCTTACCCTTACTGGAGCTACAGACAAGCTAGTACAATCTAGTTAACAGGCTAAAGTCAGAGCCATATGACACTCGGTGTTGTACGGACCCTCATGGGTTGCCGCTTTAGGATTAAGTCCTTATGGAGAGGCACTAGAGTACTCAACCCCGTACTCTAGCCCCCTATCTGTTGCTAAAAAGCTCCATTTTATCACATTGCATATATCCTTTAATCATGTTTAACAATTATTTTATGTTAAGCGCTGCAGCATCTATCCAAAAAGCCTACCAAAAAACCCCCAGGTATCAAGGATATGTGGTACAAGTAATCATCTAGGCAAAGTCCTTAAAGGCATTTCAATTTAAACACATGCATGGATATGAATGGTAATAGTTCATAGGTAACAAGGGGCCTTTGGTACACTTGCCTTCCTCAAAGTTGTCCTGGAAGTACTGCTGATCCTACTGTGGGTCTTCAGTCACCTCAAATGGCTCACCCTCTAATCGTGTTCCAATCACTAATCAAGCATCATACCAATCATTACATGCATACAAGATAGACTTCTATTAGAACAGTACACCAAACAATAAAAGCATAAGTTGAAAAGCTTATAAATCTATTCTATGTATTGCTATGAACACGTGAGCGAAAGAATCACTCAAATCGGACTTAAAACGCGAAAGTTATAGCCTAAATAAATCGAATGGCAAAACTGTAAATAACTAAAAACGTATTTTTGGAACCAACCGAGCAAAATAAGCTTTTAAAAGAAGAAAGTGTAAACTGAGAAATGCATAATGGACTGTGGGTTCTATTGTGAAGAAACCGAGGGGCTCTTATGAAAATTAGCCATGCGAAGGGGTATCGGTGATTCTGGACCGTCGGATCATGAACGAACAGAGGTGATTTGATCGCGGGGGAAGAAGGGGTGAGCCGGCCGGCGGCTACAGAGCATGGCACAACAGTCAGCCATGGGCAATGATGGATAGCTCGCCGGTGTCTGCGGTTCCGACGATTTTGGCCACACCGTTCAAAATGGAAAACACCGAGATAAAGAGAGGAACATCGCGAGCTCGACTCGGCATAAAAAGAAAGGCGGGGAGCACGTCGGGGCGGTGTCCCGCGACAGCACCATGAACAGCAGCTCAGATGCTCGTGGATACAGCATTCTAGGGCGTCGTTCAACAAAATGGAGGCATGGGGAGGTGAAGAATCTCACCGCGAGTCCAACGGCGGTGGTCGTGGCATCCGGGAGGGCTTCGAAGGCATGGGTCGACGACAGCGGCGACTGGAGAGAGAAGAAAGGGTGCGGGTTAGGGAAATCTGAGCGACGGTTCACCAAAACGATGAATTGATGATACCTATGGTCGTGGGGGAGTACGGTGGAGCTCCAAGAGACATCGGCGACGACGATTGAGCTCAGGAACGGTGGATTGCCAGCGGCAGGGAGTGCTTGGACGTGAGCAGAGGATGGGAGAGGGAGAAGGGATGGCGCAGAGCTTTATAGGTGGGGTGGTGCATGAAATAAGGAAGGGGAGCGAGGATATCAGGCGGGATTGGCCGCCTACCATAAGTGGGCGACGGCGGTGGGATTCCTTGCCGGGTAGCGCCATCGGCGGGCAGTGAAGAAAGAAGGTGCTGGGGGAAGAAGAAACAAAAGAAGGGGAGGCGCTGACACACGTGGCCGGAGGCACAGTGAGAGAAAAAGAGAGAGGGCGAGCGGTGCGGTGCTTCGGGTGATGAAGGTCGAGCGGGTCGGTGCGCCAAGCTGGGCCGCGCTGTGCGGTGCGCGCATAGGATAAGAAATGGGCCACGCAGAGTGGGTCAGTGACTGGGCTGGACCAGAACAGGCCGGCCGCGGGAGAAAAAAAGGAGGAAGGAAGAGAAAGGAAGGGTTGCTAGGCCGCCAGCAGGCTGAAATTGAGAAGGGAAAGGAAAAAAGGGCCGGGCTAGATCTAGGGCTAGGCCAGAATGGAAAAAAGTAGTTTTTTCAAAAACAACTGCTTTTCCAAATCTATTTTTCATTTCTAAGCCAAATTCAAATAGAATTTGAATTCAACTTCAAATCAACTAGCCCTACACTCATCCAAAAACAATATGCTTCGGCATGAATGCAACAAACATGTTTCTAAACCTTATAGTTTATTTTATTTAACCAATGTTTACTATTTGGCCTAAGTTAAAAATACCTAGAAGATTTAATTAATGCTAATTTGTAATAAAGTTTTTGGGTGTTACAAACCTACCCCCTTAAGATGAATCTCATCCTCGAGATTCAGATGGTTCAAAAAGATTAGGATAGTCAGTTCTCAGATCTTCCTCTCTTTCCCAAGTTGCCTCATCCACAGAGTGTCTGTTCCACTAAACCTTGCACATTCTTATTATTTTGCTCCTTGTGATTCTCTCCACTGTTTCCAAGATTCTTACTGGATATTCTTTGTATGATAGATCTCCTCGGATATCTAGTTCTTTCAAAGGTAGTTGTTCCTCAGGTACTCTCAAACATTTCTTAAGTTGCGACACATGGAAGACATCATGAACACCTAAAAGTTGCTCCGGTAATTCTAGCTGGTAAGCAACTTCTCCTCTCCTATTGATGATCTTGAATGGCCCCACATACCTAGATGACAACTTTCCCTTGGTATGAAATCTCTTAACTCCTTTCAAAGGTGAAACTTTGAGATAAACAAAGTCACTGATTTCAAACACCAAATCTCTTATTCTCATGTCCGCATAGCTTTTTTGTCGAGACTGTGCAACCTTCAAGTTTTGCCTTATTGTTTGTACTTGTTTTTCTGCCAGTTGCAAAACATCTGGTCTAAAGACTTGACTTTCCCCCGTTTGGTTCCAAAACAATGGGGTTCTACATTTCCTACCATACAATGCCTCAAATGGTGCCATCTTAAGACTCTTTTGGTAGCTATTATTATAGGAGAATTGGCATAAGGTAAACTCTTATCCCAACTTGTCTCATACTGTAGAGCACAAGCTCTTAGCATATCCTCTAAGATCTGGTTTGTTCGCTGTAACACCCCAGGTGTTTGGCTTCCACATTGCACTTGCATTTCATGAACATGAGCATCATTCATCCATTCATAAGCTTATATCACATGAAACATGATTTCGAAACATTGCAACATATTGCATATTTCATGTGTGTTGTTTCTTTTATGAGATGAATAGTGTGCAACACTTAAGTGCAACATGTGCAACTCACTTTAGTGAAACAAAGCTAGTTAATACCATGCAACAAGATCATGAAACATGTGAAACATGACTATGAAATAGATGTAACATTTCATGTGTTTTTCATTGTTTCAGTACATACAATGCTTGATTCTTGTGTGACCAAGGTGTGGTGTGGCTAATAATTCTCTTGAACAACTTAGTGACACCTAGAATGTCATTTGGAACATTGTTCATATTAATCATGTTGCCTAATTGTGATTTCAAATAGTGGTTTGACATGTTATGACTCCAGAACCCTTTTGTTTGACTGTTTAAAAAGTGTAGCTTAGAGTGTTTGCATGTCTGAGCAACCTAAAGCAAAGTTGTAGCAAATTGATAAGGAACAAACTTTGTTTAGAAGGCAAGCCATGAAAATGTGCACAACATGCTCAAAAATGGCCCACAAGTCAGTTTTGAGATCTATTTTGTAACTCTAAAAATTTTCTAAGTCACAAAGCAAGTTTCAGTTCCATGTACTGATTCTTAGCGCAGTGTATCTTCCAAACCAAGCCAAACCAGCTTGAGCTCCAATTATAAAAGTTGTAGTTCATATGTAGATGTCCAACTTTGTCAATTATACCTTGAGCTATGTCATCATGGATTAGGAGTTAATCACTGTCAAACTTCGCTTGTCAGTCGGTATCGTTGAACTCTGAAACGCAAAGATCAGGCCAGTCATGGCCGACCGAGGCCAGAAGGTGGCCGCCGCATGCCCGCCACGTGCCTGGCTTGGCCTGACCGCACCGCGTGCTGGCCGACTTGAAGTGGAGGGCGCCCTGCTACCTCTTAGCTCACCCACACGCGCTCTTCCTCCTCCTTCGCTTCCTCCGCTCGCCACAGCAGTCACAGCAGGCCATTGTCATCGTCACCGGCTCCGCCGCGCTCACGCCTGCTCGCCGCTGCACCACAGCCGCCACCGTCCCCAACCATAGCTCCGCTATCACCTCATGGCCCTCGTCGACGTCCTCGCTGAGCCGATTGGGTCTTGGTAAGGGCACATTGGTCGTTTCCACCACCACCCGCCATGATGGGGTCTCGCCGGAGTTGGAGCTCTACGCGGCCAACTACCACCGAGGCCTTCTCGTCCTCCTCTCTTTGCTTGGGTAGCACCGTAGCGACCCCCTGAAGCTCATACCAAGCTCGGTTGAGGCAGCCATGGCTTGCCATCGCTGGCATCTCGCGCTGGAGCTCTGCCATGCCGCCATTACCGGCGACGAGCCACCTCCGATGGACCTTAGGTCTTGCCACTAGCACCAATCGGTTCCCCTCATCACGTAGAGCACGTAGGTGTCCTTAGTGTCACCGGAGTCCACGCCATCGGTGAGCTAGACCACCGCCGCACCATCGCACACCGCCTCCCCTGTTCTGTATCGCTGACAAGTGGGTCCGGCTGACAGGTAGGTCCCACGCGTTAGTGACTGTTTGTTCTAAAGCTAGTTCAAATTTCCAGTTTTGAATGCTATTTTGTGAATTTTGTAACTCCAAATGTGTAGATCCAAATGGTGTGATTAAAATTTTGTTAGACTCACAGTGAAGTCTAGTATTTAAGAAAAATATGAAATGAGCACATGATGTAGAAATTTTGGATGAATTAAATAGGAACATGAAATGTGTTTTTAAATGCATGCAAACTTGTTTAAATCATATCTTCAGTTTTTGTGATCCAAAAATTATGAAATTTTGTGGGTAAGCTAGTCTTGCTTAGTAGAAGCTCTGGTTAAAATTTGACAGTCATTGCATGTATGGTTTTTGAGTTATAGATTTTCCTTTTATCATTGATTGATACTTGTGTGAATTTTTGTAAATTATCTAGGAATCCTATGACCATGAAACTTGGTGGGTAGTATCCTAGTACCTTAAGGATGCTAGGAAAAATATGAAATCTATTGCTTGACACTTTTCACTAAGGTCCCTAATTATGTCATTTTAAGCCATTATGTCTTATCATTTTTGTGTAGGCTGTTATACTTTCTCAAATGGTGTGAAATTTTTATGGTAGTCTACTTAGAGCATGTAGTATCTACTGTAATGTTTGTAGATTTAATGGTGTAGTTTTTATATATGTTTACCATTTCCTCTAATTAATTAAATAAATTAAGAAAGGTATTAAAAGAAATGTTTTGGTGATGAACACCCTACTTTCTGGTGTTCTTGTGATATGTGTAATAAGAGAGTAGAGTTAGTTTTGTCCAATTATGTGTTTACATCATAAGTTAATAATTATTTGTTTGCATGATGTCCTTCTGGACAGATCCGGGGACTTTATAACGTTTCCCATGATATTTTGGTTTGCTGTGAATGTGATGAATACAAAAGTTGTAGATAATTTATGTATCTAGCTCTTGTAAAAATTTGATGGCATTTGACCCAGTAGTTTAGGAACTACATCTGTTTAAAGTTAGGTTTCAGTTTTGCTTACTCTCTGTCTTGTGATGATAGAGTTCTGTTGATTAAAGAATTCAACCTGGTAAAGGTTGGAATCATGCTTAGAGGTCTAAAAATGAATTGTAGACAATTTAATAAGCTTTCCAAATTGTCTTGTTGCATGTCATTTGGTTTTCTAAATCTCCAGTTATGGCTAGTTTACTATACCACTATATAGTCTCCATTTTGCTGAAGTACAAATGCTTGAGTGTATGCTTGTTGCAATGTTGTCGTTGATTGTTTAGGGGTTAGGCTAACTTGAGAATATGCTTAGGTGCAGGTGCTAGGTCATTAACTGAAGATGAGCAATTATACATTAGGTTATATAAACTTGGTAAGTAAAGTGATTTGAATAGGGCTTAAGTTGGAATATGCAGACTATAGCGAACATGTGCATTCCCCGAGCATCCCTGACATTCGTTCATGTACATCCATGATATTTATCCTGCGCACTCATGCAATAGGTGTGCCGGAGGGAGTGACGCTGCTGGAGTTTGAGGGAGCCAACCAGGAGGAGGAGCCCGAGGTGCAGGAAGCCGATGAAGCAGCCGCCGTAGAGGAGTTGCCCGAGTGCCCTGACCACCAGCCTTCCTCTTTCCTGAAAGGCAAGCCCCGGAGCATATTAAGCCTCCCATGTTTTTACAAATACATTGAGTATCTTTTATTCATTGATGATGCATTAAGTATAGGAATTGGTTGGAACCAATTGTTGCATTATATATATCCCTCCTCATCCAGATATTGCACTAGAATCCTAATTGAGTTCAGGAACGGGTTAAATGCTTAGCCATGCTTAGTGCGGTTGAAGTCAGGTGATTTCCTATCACCTGTGAGCTTTAGGATGAGGTGGATCATGGTTGGCTATATTTGCTATCGTGGAAAAGAACCATGTTAATAATGAATTAAGACCGGGCGAAGTCTTGTATAGGTTTGGACATAGTGACTCCGTCTAAGTCGTTTAAGGACCGATACGCTATACGTCCTTATGTCATGTTGAACGTAGCCTAACACTTAGCTGGCCGGATAAGTCGTTCCGACCGCGAAGCCTAGTAGCTCGACTCAGGCCAGGGACGTGAGCAGTGGCGTGCATTCTGGAGGTAGTAAGGATGTGCGGAGAGCCATTAGCATAAGTCCAAGGCGGGTTAGAGTCCTGAACAACCTTGGCAGAGTGGTTCTTTGAGAATGTCGATCTATTCGGATTCGTGACTCCTGAATCGTACCAATGGTGACTCGTTTGCGACCCTGACGGGGGAAGCAGGGTTTGTGTTTAGGAATACCCCTCCAGCTAGATAGGAATCGATTCGAATCACTGTCTCTCCCGGATAGTGAGAACTTGACTGAGCAGCAGCAACGTAGATTTAATTAATTTAACGATATGGTTAAATGGATGATGAGGATAATGTTGCCACAATGTATACCTGATATGGTTATTAATGTTTGCACCCTAATAAAATGATTGCTTAGTACAGGTGCTAATATAGATGACAGGTTATTGGCTAAAAGTCACTACAAGTTCAGGTTAAGAGTTGATCATTATTACTTATGCTTTTCTGCAAAAAGAAAGTGTCAGCCAGATCCACTAAATTAAGCTATGCATAATCCTTGGTGTCATTTGTTTTGGTTTCCGACGGGTAAGTCTAGCTGAGTACCTTCTCATACTCAGGGTTTATTCCCTCTTGTTGCAGATGACCTTCTATATCAGGGATTCTGTAAGTATTGTCTCCACCCGGTGGGTGATGAAGACTAGATCATGGGCATGATCTCTGTTTCTCTTATCTGAATGCTTTTGCGGGTTGTGATTAGCAAACCAGTATTTCTATTTGAACTCGGGTGTGTAAGTCAAACTATTTGCTTCCGCATGTTTTACAAGACTTGTTTTGTAATAACGATGACTTTGTGATGATGTAATCTATTTGCAAACGTCTACGAAATGTTGTAATGTACGATATGTTATGTTGAATTACTATGATCTTGGTTGTATGCAAGTTGGTTTGAAATCCTTCGAGATTTTAGTTGACTACCGGGTTTATATGGGCTCAAGTTTGAGAATTTGATCGTTTTGGTGATTGTTTTTGTACTTGTGCTCTTATAAATTGGTCAGTTCTGTGACACTCTCGGTCTGCCCATCTGTCTGAGGATGGTAAGCTGAGCTAAAGTTCAACTTTGTATCCAAGGACTCATGCAATTTCTACCAAAAATGTGATGTGAACTGTGTACCCCTATCCGAAACAATCTTCTTTGGTACTCCATGTAAACATACAATCCTTTCCATGTATAACTCTGTCAACTTTGCACCCGAATAAGTTATCTTGACTGGAATGAAATGTGCCACTTTTGTCAGACGGTCCACAATTACCCAGATAGAGTCAAATCCTCTCTGTGTACGGGGTAATCCAACTATAAAGTCCATTCCAACTTCTTCCCATTTCCACTCGGGTATCTTCATAGGCTGTAGCAAACCTGCTGTCCTCTGATGTTCTGCTTTTACTCTTTGGCGCATGTCACATATGGCCACATGTTTAGCTACATCTCTCTTTAGTCCATACCACCAGTATCTCTCTTTAAGATCGAGATACATTTTAGCACTCCCTGGGTCTATGGAATAGGCTGAGTCATGAGCTTTCCTCAAGATAGACTCCCTAATAGATTTCACTTCTAGCACACAAGTCCTTTTTCCAAACCATACTGTCCCTTGATCATCCATGTGGAATCCTGGGGCTTTACCAATCACTATACATTCCACAATATCCTTGATCCTCTCATCGTTTAGCTGTCCCTTATGAATCTCTTGTTCCAGAGTAGGTTCTACCTCTAACTCCATGGTGTTAGCCACAATACCCAAATTTAGGTATTTGAACTCCTCACACAACTCTTTAGGTAGTTGAGTTGTATAGGCCATGTTCACATAACTCCTCCTACTCAAGGCATCTGCTACAACATTAGCCTTTCCTGGGTGATAGCGTATATCCAAATCATAATCCTTGATTAACTCTAGCCATCTGCGCTGCCTCAGATTTAGATCTGACTGTGTGAATATGTACTTCAAACTCTAATGGTCCGTATAAATCTCACACTTATGACCAATCAAGTAATGCCTCCAAATCTTAAGAGCATGTACCACGACTGCTAACTCTAGATCATGAGTCAAATAATTTAACTCATGTTTTCTTAGCTGTCTGAATGCATAGGCAACAACTCTGCCTTCTTGCATAAGAACACCGCCTAGACCTTGCCGTGAGGCATCACAATAGATAGAGAAGCTTTTGGTGAGATTAGGTAAGATGAGCACTGGGGCAGAAGTCAATCTCTTCTTCAACTCCTCAAAATTGTCTCAACATTGCTTAGTCCATATAAATTTAGCATTCTTTTCTAACAGAGCAGTTATGGGCTTTGCTAACTTAGAGAATCCCTCGATGAATCTCCTATAGTACCCAGCCATACCCAGAAAACTCCGAATCTCACTAACATCCTTAGGTGGCTTCCAACTCAACACATCTCTAACCTTCTTGGGATCTACTACTACTTCTCCATTAGAGATTATGTGACCAAGGAAAGATACTTCTTTTAGCCAGAACTCACATTTGCTAAACTTGGCAAAAGTTGATGTTCTCTAAGCTCCTGCAACACCAACCTCAAATGTTCTTCATGATCTTCTTCATTCTTAGAGTACACTAATATGTCATCAATGAACACGACGACAAACTTATCAAGGCACTCCATGAACACTTTGTTCATTAGATACATGAAATAAGCAGGTGCATTTGTCAGACCAAAGAACATGACTGTGAACTCATACAATGCATATCGGGTCACAAAAGCAATCTTGGGGATGTCAGTACGCCTTATTCTCAACTGATGGTATCTAGATCAAAGGCCAATCTTGGAAAACACACAAGCCCCTTTCAACTGGTCAAACAGGTCATCAATTCTAGGCAGTGGGTACTTGTTCTTAATTGTGACCTCATTAAGTGACCTGTAATCTATGCACATTCTCTGTGTACCATCTTTCTTCTCTACAAACAGTACTGGTGCACCCCAAGGTGAAGAACTAGGTTGAACATAACCCTTATCTAACAATTCCCTTAATTGTTTCTTAAGTTCTGCTAATTCATTCACTCCCATTCTATAGGGTCTCTTAGCTATGGGTGCAGTTCTAGGTAAAAGTTCAATTCTAAACTCGATGTCTCGTTCAGGTGGCATACCTGGCAATTCCTTCAGGAAGACATCTGGGTACTCGTTTACTATCCTTATATCTTCTAAGGTTGTCCCCTCCAACTGATTAACCTGGTAGATTTCTACAGCTGACTGTGTTGCCACATACTCAATTTTTTCTCCGGATGGAGTGGTAAGATTCACGGAGCTATTGCCATAATTAATAACTGCCTTCTACAACCTTAACCAATCCATACCCAAGATGACATCAATACCAGATGAGTTTATGACTATAATGTTTGCTTTGAATTCTACCCCCTTATGCTGAGACTAGCAGCTAAGCATATCCACTCTGCTTTCATTTCCCCTCTAGGTGAGCTTACTAACATGTGTTTCTTCATAACACTTACTAGAATACCATGCTTCTTTATAAACGTATATGCTATGAAGGAATGCGAAGCACCAGAATCAAAAAGTACTAGCTAAGTTTGAGTTGACCGAAAACGTACCGATCACCACATCTGGTGCCTCCTGAGTTATTTTAGTAGTCACATGGTTCACCTTCCCCTGAACATAATTCTGCTGCGGGTTAGCCGTCCTCTTGGGGCATCTGTTAGAGTAATGTCCCGACTCTCCACAATTGAAGCATTTATTATCATTAACTGCATTTGGCGCTTTTGGTGCGCCATTGTTCTGTGGAGCATTGGGTAATGGAGACGGGGATCCCGATCTTCCGTCAGGTGATGGTAACTATCGTTGTGGCGGAGAATGACACACCGATCCAGCTTCAGATCGAAAGATCGAACCCTGCAATCTTAGCACCACAGCTCCTCTGGTTATCAACCAAGTCACGGACCAAGTTGACCTCGCCAAGAAGGCTAATCCCTGCCTGCGCAACGAAGAACACAAGCAAGAACGAGAAAGAAAGCAACCAAATTGCAGATGAAAGATTAATCTCATGAGTTGGGGTCTCACAAACCAAATAACGGCGAAACTGTTTCTTGACAGAATAATCTAAGCAAAACCCAAACCCTAATGGAGGGGCAGCGGCTGTTTATGAAGACTCTAGGGTCATGCAAGACCCCTGGACGCGCCCCTAATGGGCCCAAACTCGATACATGTCCAACAGACCAAAAGACGGTGTCGCAGCACCCTGGCAGATTCTGGACGCTGACTTGTGATATGTGTAATAAGTGAGTAGAGTTAGTTTTGTCCATTATGTGTTTACATCATAAGTTAATAATTATTTGTTTGCATGATGTCCTTCTGGACAGATCTGGGGACTTTATAATGTTTACCATGATATTTTGGTTTGCTGTGAATGTGATGAATACAAAAGTTGTAGATAATTTATGTATCTAGCTCTTGTAAAAATTTGATGGCATTTGACCTAGTAGTTTAGGAACTACAGCTGTTTAAAGTTAGGTTCCAGTTTTGCTTACTCTCTGTCTTGTGAGGATAGAGTTCTATTGATTAAAGAATTCAACCTGGTAAAGGTTGGAATCATGCTTAGAGGTCTAAAAATGAATTGTAGACAATTTAATAAGCTTTCCAAATTGTCTTGTTGCATGTCATTTGGATTTCTAAATCTCCAGTTATGGCCAGTTTACTATACCGCTATATAGTCTCCATTTTGCTGAAGTACAAATGCTTGAGTGTATGCTTGTTGCAATGTTCTCGTTGATTGTTTAGGGGTTAGCCTAACTTGAGAATATGCTTAGGTGCAGGTGCTAGGTCATTAACTGAAGATGAGCAATTATACATTAGGTTATATAACTTGGTAAGTAAAGTGATTTGAATAGGGCTTAAGTTGGAATTTGCAGACTACAGCGAACATGTGCATTCCCCAAGCATCCCTGACATTCGTTCATGTGCATCCATGATATTTATCCTGCGCACTCATGCAATAGGTGTGCCGGAGGGAGTGACGCTGCTGGAGTTCGATGGAGCCAACCAGGAGGAGGAGCCCGAGGTGCAGGAAGCCGATGAAGTAGCCGCCGTGGAGGAGTTGCCCGAGTGCCGTGACCACCAGCCTTCCTCTTTCCTGAAAGGCAAGCCCCAGAGCATATTAAGCCTCCCATGTTTTTACAAATACATTGAGTATCTTTTATTCATTGATGATGCATTAAGTATAGGAATTGATTGGAACCAATTGTTGCATTATATATATCCCTCCTTGTCCAGATATCGCACTAGAATCCTAATTGAGTTCAGGAACGGGTTAAATGCTTAGCCATGCTTAGTGCGGTAGAAGTCAGGTGATTTCTTGTCACCTGCGAGCTTTAGGATGAGGTGGATCATGGTTGACTATATTTGCTATCGTGGAAAAGAACCATGTTAATAATGAATTAAGACCGGGCGAAGTCTTGTATAGGTTTGGACATAGTGACTTCGTCTGAGTCGTTTAAGGACCGATACGCTATACGTCCTTATGTCATGTTGAATGTAGCCTAACACTTAGCTGGCTGGATAAGTCGTTCCGACCGCGAAGCCTAGTAGCTCGACTCAGGCTGGGGACGCGAGCAGTGGCGTGCATTCTGGAGGTAGTAAGGATGTGCGGAGAGCCATTGGCATAAGTCCAAGGCGGGTTAGAGTCCCAAACAACCTTGGCAGAGTGGTTCTCTGAGAATGTCAATCTATTCAGATTCATGACTCCTGAATCGTACCAAAGGTGACTCGTTTGCGACCCTGATGGGGGAAGCAGGGTTTGTGTTTAGGAATACCCCTCCAGCTAGATAGGAATCGATTCGAATCACCGTCTCTCCCGGATAGTGAGAACTTGACTGAGTAGCAGCAACGTAGATTCAATTAATTTAACGATATGGTTAAATGGATGATGAGGATAATGTTGCCACAATGTATACCTGATATGGTTATTAATGTTTGCACCCTAATAAAATGATTGCTTAGTACAGGTGCTAATATAGATGACAGGTTAATGGCTAAAAGTCACTGCTAGTTCAGGTTAAGAGTTGATCATTATTACTTATGCTTTTCTGCAAAAAGAAAGTGTCAGCCAGATCCACTAAATTAAGCTATGCATAATCCTTGGTGTCATTTGTTTTGGTTTCCGACGTGTAAGTCTAGCTGAGTACCTTCTCGTACTCAGGGTTTATTCCCTCTTGTTGCAGATGACCTTCTATATCAGGGATTCTATAAGTATTGTCTCCACCCGGTAGGTGATGAAGACTAGATCATGGGCATGATCTCTGTTTCTCTTATCTGAATGCTTTTGCGGGTTGTGATCAGCGAACCAGTATTTGTATTTGAACTCGGGTGTGTAACTCAAACTATTTGCTTCCGCATGTTTTACAAGACTTGTTTTGTAATAACGATGACTCTGTGATGATGTAATCTATTTGCAAACATCTACGAAATGTTGTAATGTATGATATGTTATGTTGAATTACTATGATCTTGGTTGTATGCAAGTTGGTTTGAAATCCTTCGAGATTTCAGTTGACTACCGAGTTTATATGGGATCAAGTTCGAGAATTTGATTGTTTCGGCGATTGTTTTTGTACTTGTGCTCTTAGAAATTGGTCGGTTCTGTGACAGCTGGCATTAGAGCTAGATTCAACATTAAACATGTCTTACAACTATTTAAAACAAAAGTTTTTGTGTGAAAACGGTTTTCCAACTTATAGTTATATATAAGTGTTCAAAAATAAAAAATTTTTATGGTGTACTGGTGATCACATCCCTTGTAGCCCACTTAAGGACTTCTAGGTGGCTTATATATAATTACTAACTTGGGGGGAAATTGATTGCTTCTATTTTCATCGTCCATGCGGCGTGATATTGCATGGGTGCCATTCATTTGAATGGTAATGTATGGATCAATTGCCTCTACGCTAAGGTAAGTGTGAGTTGTGAGAGCATGACTGTCCAACCGTCGGTCTAGGGGAGAGCTAGTTGTGGTTACTGGAGTATTACATGTTGTATACATGTATATATGAAGGTACTTAATTGGGGGTACATTTGTCGGGTAGTTTGGATACCGAAGTATATATATCTGGGGATGTATATATGGAAAGTATCTTAGTTACTACTTGTGTAATTAGCATTATATCTTGTTGGGTTGGGCTGCAATGAAGTTTTCTGCAGGTACGCTAACAACACACCGTGTAGATCGACTAGTTGCCGCTAATTAAGAGAACGTATGTATGCCACCGTATATTCCGCTAAAGCTTAAATTTTCTTACGTTTGTGAGGACGTACGAAATGAGCATGCATCATATTCACTCATGTCATTCATATTGCATTACTCCCTCCCTTATAATTGCTTATCTCAAGTATAACGTGCAATCTCTCAGCAAAATAATCCTCTCACATGAATTGCATCCCTTTTTGATACAGATGGCCACGCCCATGTTTCCTACTAGTAGTAGCACCTTTTTGGACCAGTTCGGTACTCCCACTTTGCTCTGGAGGGTGCTCAGTTCAGTTGGGTACCCGGAGGCACCTAGCTACACATGGAGGTAGGCGGTACCATTGGGAGATGTACCATGGTACGTCGTGACCTTTATAGTGCCACAAAACCCCACAAGACCGTTATGGCATGGGTGGAGCATTGAGACTGATGGGCAAAGCCCATGGGAAGCCACTCAGGTTGCTGCCCTTGATGTGCTGATGGATATAACACAGAGCTTCGGGGATGAGTTAGTGGGTGGACCAGCTTCATCCATTCCCCGAGTGTCTCCTACTGAGGTTGAGTGGACTCAGGACGTTGGCCAGGCCTTGGTTCGAGGCCATGGCAAATGTGTGCAGAGCGACAACGCTAGAATGAGTGCTATGATGGCAGTCTTGAAGCTTTGTCGAGTCAGGCAAAACACCCTTTCTAGTGCGCTAGATGAAGCTGGCAAGGCAATGGCAGCCCAGCACAAGTTCCGGTTGCGTGCCCGCAAGTATCACCGTAGGGCGGATGCATGTGGGAGAGCTCAGCAAGAAGTTGAGGAGATTCGCGGTATTGCAAATTATTGTCTGCAACAGTGGGGCCAAATAGCACGCGAGAGAGACGAGCTTCATAACCAACTGATGAACCTCACTATTGAGAGAGATGAGGCTGCACAAGAGTTGGATCGTGTGACCCGTCATAGAGATGCAACTCTAGAGTTAGCAGAAGAAAGACGTCGAGGTTGGATGTTGGCTAACCACAACGCCTTTCAAAGGGAGCAAGCACTACAAGAACAGCTTGAAGAGCTTTAGGTTGAGCACCATCAACTGCACAACTGTCTGTTTCCTATTCCTCACCCCATACCAAGGTATCCAAATGTGGGTGGACCTCAAGTGATTGAGGCCAATGACGAAGAAGAGGATGTGTAGATGGATGACAATGCAGCTGAGCTGGCAGATGAAGAAGAAGAGGAAGACCCTGAAGAAGTCCAAGGTGTCTCCAATGTGGGCAGCGATCACTTCGATGAGTAGTTCATTAGCAAGTCTCACTAGCTTAAGCTTTTGCAGTCATTGATGTAATGGACTTAAGTACGATGACTGATGTTGGATGTACCTTTTTAATTCAAACTTGGCATGTAATGTACTTTAATTCGCTCCCTTCGGGATGCGTATTGTAATGGTTTAGTTTAAAACTTGTCATGTTGGAATGCACTGCGTATGGCGCTAGTAATCTCATTGATGATGTGGTGATTGGAGAATGAATTATTGCCTCTGTTTATTGTATGAAGTTTTCATTCTCGTCAGTAAATTCAGTTTGGCACAATTACATTGTTCATCTCCAATGTGCTAACATCATCAATAATTATTGGTTGCGCATTGTTGCAGATGCCTCGTACTCGTTCCACCGGTGCGGGTGATGATGATGATCTTCCACCACCACCACCACCCACACCCACGGAATTGATGGCAATTCTTGTGGAAGGACAACGCACTATGGCTGAGGCTCTCTATACGATTATGAATCGTGATGGCCATGGCCCACGCCAAGGACCAGAACCAAATCAATACAGTTACTTCAAAGATTTCCTTGACACGAAACCCCCGATCTTCAAGGAGGCTGAGGAGCCCCTATAAGCTGATGAGTGGTTGAATACTCTCGAGCAAAATTCCGTCTACTCCGCTTGACTGAGGTGCTGAAGACTGAGTATGCATCTCACCAACTGCATGGGCCAGCTGGCATTTGGTGGAGTTATCATTGGTCCACTATGCCCGCTAATGCCCAAATCACTTGGGACCAGTTCAAGTATGCTTTCAGGGGAAATTACATTCCTCCTGGTCTCATTGCGATCAAACATAGGGTCTCATGGCGATCAAACATACAGAGTTCATGAAGCTGACCCAGGGGAACAAGAGCTTGAATGAATACCTGCAGGCTTTCAACAACCTTGCAAGGTATGCTACCGAGTTTGTGGACACCGATGCCAAAAAGATTGCTAGTTTCAAGCGGGGACTTAGCCCCAAATTGATGAAGACCATGGGAAATTGCAAGTGTGCTCTTTTTAATGAATTTGTGAGTGATGCCTTATCGCAAGAGAACAACAATGTTGTATATGCTGCTTCGAAAAGTCATAAGCGGGCCTATGAGGCGGGCGCCTCACACTCCAAGGCTCCCGTCGCACCGAGGGCTCCATTCCGTCCTCCAGCGTCAGCCGCTAAGTTTCGCCCACCGCTGAAGAAGAATCCCGCCAAGACTGGGTTTCACAAGGTGTTTATAGTTGCTCTTCCCAAGGGCACTACCAGTCAGGGCAGTTCCAAGGCCCCTCCAAGCAACATGCCGTGCTAGAACTGCAACAAGACAGGCCACTAGGCAAGGGAGTGCCCTTACCCTAAGAAGAATAACTACCAAGGTGGTTGTTAGGGGCAGGTGAACCACACTAATATCATTGAGATTCCTTTAGGAGAGGTGGTAACTGCTGGTAAGTTTCTGATTGATCAACACCCCATAGTTGTACTATTTGATTCAGGTGCTTCGTATTCCTTTATTAGTCCAGTATTTGCATCCAAGTTTATGCAGAAAATATATACTGTTGAGGGTGAGGGTTATTGTATTAGGGCTGCCAGTGGTATTATCCCAACCAAGCTAGTAGTTGGGGACGTATAATTTGAGATAGAGGGGTGAAGTTATCAGGTTGATCTGGTAGTTTTACCGGGGCTAGGTATCGATGTGATATTGGGAATGAACTAGATGAGCCGTCATGGAGTGCTTATTGATACATCGACTAGGGTAGTCATGCTCAGAGATCCTGGTAATCAGGAGGGTTTTCTAGTATAGTTACCCCAAGACATCAATCTTTCTTGCACGACCAATGCGGTGCAAGCAAAGTCTCTGGCAGATATCCCTGTCGTGTGTGACTTTCCGGATGTTTTTCCTGATGATTTGCCTAGATTGCCCCCGGATCGAGAAGTGGAGTTCAAGATAGAGTTGCTTCCTGGTACAGCGCCCATCTCTAGAAGGACATATAGGATGCCTCCCAATGAACTGGCTAAACTTAAGACCTAGTTGAATGAACTTCTAAAGAAAGGCCTTATCCATCCTAGTTCATCTCCGTGGGGGTGCCCAGCTATCTTTGTAAAGAAGAAGGATCAATCCCTACGCATGTGTGTAGATTATAGACCTTTGAATGCAGTTACAATCAAGAATAAGTACCCTCTGCCATGCATAGATATCTTATTTTATCAGTTATCTAAAGCAAAAGTCTTATCCAAGATTGATTTGAGATCTGGGTATCATCAAATCAAAATTCGGCCTGAGGATGTCCCAAAAACTGCATTCTCTACAAGATATGGTCTGTATGAGTACCTTGTTATGTCTTTTGGATTGTCCAATGCCCCCGCACATTTTATGTATCTGACGAATTCGGTGTTTATGCCTGAGTTGGACAAATTTGTGGTGGTATTTATTGATGATATCCTGGTTTATTCAAAGAACGAAGAAGACCATGTTGAACATTTGCGGGTGGTTCTCACTAGATTGCGGGAACACTAGTTGTACGCAAAGTTCAGCAAATGTGAATTTTGGCTTCGTGAGGTACCTTTTCTTGGACACGTGTTGTCCGATGATGGAATTATGGTTGATCCCACCAAGGTGCAAGAAGTGTTGAACTGGAAGGCTCCAATCTCGGTGCACAAGGTTTAGAGTTTTCTGGGGTTGGCTGGCTATTATCGTCGCTTCATCCTGGATTTCTCTAAAATAGCCAAGCCTATGACTCAGTTGCTGCAAAAAGACATGAAGTTTGTCTAGACTTCCAAGTGTGATGCGGCTTTCCATACCCTCAGAACTCTTCTAACTTCAGCTTCGGTTTTGGCACAACCGAATATCGAGAAACCTTTTGATGTGTTCTGCGATGCATCAGGTATTGGGTTAGGAGGTGTTCTTATGCAAGAGGGTAGAGTCATTGCTTATACCTCTCACCAACTTCGGAAGCATGAAGTGAATTATCCAACGCATGACTTGGAACTCGCTGCTGTTGTTCATGCTTTGAAGGCCTAGAGACATTATTTGCTTACCAATATGTGCAACATCTACACTAATCATAAAAGTCTCAAGTACATCTTCACTCAACCAGAGTTGAATATGCGTCAGAGAAGATGGCTCGAGTTGATCAAGGATTATAACCTCCAAGTGCACTATCACCCTGGCAAGGCAAATGTCATGGCAGATGCCTTAAGCAGGAAGTCTCATTGCCACTCTTTGATTGAAAGTGATGACCATTTGTCAAAGCTCTTTCATCCTGCAGTCCTTCACAACTTCACTGTCAGTTGTACTCTATAGAGTTGAATTATCAAGCTACAGAAGATAGATGCAGGTGTGTTCCACATCAAGCGCAAGATGAAAGAGCAAGAAACCAAACATTTTCGAGTAGATGAGGATGGCGTGTTATGGTTCAAGGATAGGTTGGTGGTTCCGAAGGATAGAGAGCTTAGAAATCAAATCATATTCGAAGCCCATTCCTCTAAATTATCTATTCATCCTGGTAGTAGCAAAATGTATCATGATTTGAAGCCTTGCTTTTGGTGGACCAAAATGAAGAAAGAGATAGCCGCTTATGTGGCTAGGTGTGACACTTGTTGTCGAGTCAAGGCTGTGCACATGAAAGCTGGATTACTTCAGCCACTCTCTATTCCAGGTTGGAAATGGGAGGAGATAAGTATGGATTTTATTGTTGGACTTCCTACTACTCAGAGGAATTTTAACTCCATTTGGGTGATTGTAGACTGTCTGACCAAGTCTGCACACTTCATTCTTGTCCGCATAGACTTTCGTCCAACTGACTATGCGGAGTTGTACTTTAATCAGATAGTCCGACTTCATGGGATCCCTCATACTATTGTCTTAGATAGAGGACCACAGTTCACTGCTCGCTTTTGGGAGCACTTACACGGATTATTAGGAACTAAGCTAGTAAGAAGTTCTGCCTATCATCCGCAAACCAATGGGCAAACTGAACGAGTGAATCAAATCTTAGAAGATATGTTGAGAGCATGTGTCATCTCGGCTAAGGGCTCATGGGAAAAATGGTTGCCCCTAGCTAAATTCTCATACAATAACAGTTATCAAGAGAGTATCAAGATGGCACCGTTTGAAGCTTTGTATGGTCGGAAGTGTAGAACCCCATTGAACTGGGTAGAAGCCGGTGAAAGAAGATATTATGGAATTGATTTTGTTCAAGAAGCCGAAGAACAAGTCCGTACTATCCAAACCCACATGGCCGCAGCTCAAGCTAGGCAGAAAAGTTAAGCTAATCGACGTAGAAAACCTATTTAGTTCAAAGTTGGAGACTTCATTTATCTGAAAGTCTCACCCATGAAGAGTGTCCAACGCTTTGGTGTGAAGCGAAAGCTTGCGCCGAGATATGTTGGTCTATTTGAAATCATTGGACAAAGTGGTAAGGTGGCGTACAAGATTCAATTACCTCCTGAGATGAGTGCTATCTTCAATGTCTTTCATGTATCCTGTCGATGAAATATGGCCGGCAGTCCACCGAGGGGGTGCCTGTGGTGGTAGATTATCGGTAGACGGTGCGTGTAATCAGGAACCAAATGGTGACACAAGGCGCAGAGACAGCAATTTAGACTGGTTCGGGCCGTCTGATCGATGTAATACCCTACGTCCTGTGTCTTTGGTGTATTGTATTGAGATGTATACCGATTAACCTGTCCTCTAGGGGACCCTTGTCTCTCCTTATATACTCCGAAGAGACAAGGTTACAAGTAAAGTATCCAATTTGGTACTATTACAATATCTAGTACAACTTGTAATCTTGATGTGTACGCCTTGATCTTACGGGCCGGGCCACCTCAGATGGTGCGGCCCATGTACCATCTTGTGGTACCCGGGGGTATATCCCCCACAGCTAGTCCCCGAGCGCCATGTATTCAGATGCGACATGCCATTTTAACCTTCTCCAAACAGTGATGCTTGAGTTCTTGACATCTCCGACCACCATTATCGTCGGAGAAGTAGGTTGTCCGAAGAATGTATGGTGCTCTTAAGAAGAAAGAAAAAGATTTCCATCCCGGGAAGTGTGCCCACTTGTATTTCTAAAAAGAAATGTAAGTGCGTCTTGAAGCGTAGCATCTTTGATCATCAGAGGCGTAGTGGTCAAAAAACAAGCACATTCACCGCTAGGTGAAGTGTGACCACTTAGTCCCCGAGCCTGGTAGTAGGTGACATAGGCACGTGGTGCCAGGGTCTAAAAAGAATTCCTAGTTAAGTTGAGAACCCAATCGTCGTACAGACGATACGAGATGCACTGGTAGGTGCATCGTATCGATGTAGTCCCCGAGCTTGCTAGAAGGCGAGGTATGAGCCTTGTAGCAAGGTCTAAACGAGAAAGAATATCCCAACTGTATGTGAGTCGCCAGTCGCATGTATTTGAGACGCAAAGTCCCCGAGCTGTGGTCGGAGAGTGGTCGAGGCAGTCCCCGAGCACAGGTCGAGGAGCGAGCGACGAAGTCCCCGAGCTATGGTTGGAGAGTGATCGAGGCAGTCCCCGAGCACAGGTCGAGAAGCGAGCGACGAAGTCCCCAAGCTATGGTCGGAGAGTGATCGAGGTAGTCCCCAAGCATAGGTCGAGGAGCGAGCGACGAAGTCCCCGAGCCATGGTCGAAGAGTGATCGAGGCAGTCCCCGAGCACAGGTCGAGGAGCGAGCGACGAAGTCCCTGAGCCGTGGTCGGAGAGTGATTGAGGCAGTCCCCGAGCGTAGGTCAAGAAGCGAGCGATGAAGTCCCCGAGCCGTGGTCAGAGAGTGATCGAGGCAGTCCCCGAGCACAGGTCGAGGAGCGAGCGATGAAGTCCCCAAGCTGTGGTCGAAGAGTGATCGAGGCAGTCCCCGAGCACAGGTCGAGGAGCGAGCGACGAAGTCCCCAAGCCGTGGTCGGAGAGTGATCGAGGCAGTCCCCGAGCATAGGTCGAGGAGCGAGCGACTAAATCCCCGAGCCGTGGTCGAAGAGTGATCGAAGCAGTCCCCGAGCACAGGTCGAGAAGCGAGCAACGAAGTCCCCGAGCATAGCTCAAAATTACTGCAATATAAATACATAGAACGGTAGTACATGATGTACAAAATAATAAATTATGGAGAAAAATCAGCGGTGAAGAAATAGCGTATGACGCTCAGTAGTCATTTGCAAATGAGCATGATGTGATAAAGCAGTTGGTGCTTTGTAAACATCAGTGTTAATGTGAAGTTTGTGTTTATACTTAATATAAACTGCCCGACCAGTTAGTATGTAGCTGAGTCTCCAGCCCTAGCTAGCCCGTTAACCATAACATGGGGCATGGAGCCCATGCACATGTAGGAAGAACAAAGCGTTGCTAAGGAGCCGCTGCCGACCACCCATAACGCAGAGGGCAGACGCTCGTGCACGTGTAGGGAGGAGCCAGAGATAGGGCCATCTCTAAAGGCATTGAGCGTCAACATGACTGGTCGGGGATTTGCATTAAGTATAGCTGTATGTTATATTTAAGATGGTATACATGGACAAACGTTATTTGAAGAATAATCATGACAAGGACGTTGTGGAGGAACATCGTAATGAAAATTATATTAAATATAAATATTAGAAGTGTACTTATCTTTGATAGAAATCTGGTCGGTGGTGAGGAAGCTGTCCGGTCCTTGAGCTTTTCGGCCTGTCGTCATGACGGTAGTCGCGGTTGTCATAGCGCCGTTCTTTGTGGCGATCATCATTGTGACATGGTCTGGTGGTCGAGGTGGTCGGAGCTCGGTAGAGCCGCTCGGGACGTGGTCGACGTGGTTCACTCAGCGGCTCGCTCCATGGCTCGACGTGGCTTGCGTGATGGCTTGACAATAGCCCGGACGGCTTGCTTCCGGCTCGCTTGGCGGCTTGACTTCATGCTGTCAGGTACGTTGGCTTGTATCTTGCACGTGGATCTGCTCCATATGTGCGTAAGATGCATACATACTCCTCTGATGAAATCTTCATGCATGCACGCGTATATGGTATATGCAGCAGTCAATCAATGAATCAAATATCTTTGATTAATTAATGCTGGCTTGCACACGTATTTAAGTAGATGGACATGGTCTTCATCTTCGTGGCCTCCTTGCTAGCTTGTCTCCATAGCACGCATAGGATCATGCATGGTGCCGATGCTTTAGTGTGCCTCGTACAGGAGATGGGATCAATAGCGCGATGTTGATTCGGAGATGTGTCGAGTTGACGACACGAATCGAGATATGCTTGGTCGATGACATGGATTCGACTTCAGAGAGCTCGACGCTGTGCTGATCCGAGATTTACGGGGTTCAGCACAAGCCGAAGGTGGTCGAGTGTGACGTGCCAGCCCAGGCCGGCAAGCCACAGTGTAGCCCCATACTTACTCCGTGTACTCGTGTAGATGACGTTGTGCCCCTTCAGAGTTTTCATCGCTGGTGTAGATGGATTCCACCGTCAGCACGTCTCTCAGGACGAGTCCAAGATGAACACATCCACACACGACATGGTGCATGCTACCGCCGTAGCCTAGTGCACGCTGCCGTCGTAGCCGACCACGTTATGACGAGTCGCCATAGATATCGTAGTTCAAGGATGCCCGCCACGAAAAGCCGAGTTGCCGCGGAGGACGTTGATGAAGAAAATCGCCATTTGATTCGCCAGAAGATCAGCACGCACAACCCATAAAAGGGGACCCCTACCTAGCACACCACTGTCGATGAAATATAGTCGGCAGTCCACCGAGGGGGGTGCCCGTGGTGGTAGATTATCGGTAGACGGTGCGTGTAATCAGGAACCAGATGGTGACACAAGGCGCAGAGACAGCGATTTAGACAGGTTCGGGCCGTCTGATCGACGGAATACCCTACGTCCTGTGTCTTTGGTGTATTGTATTGAGATGTATACCAATTAACCTGTCCTCTAGGAGACCCTTGTCTCTCCTTATATACTCCGAAGAGACAAGGCTACAAGTAAAGTATCCAATTTGGTACTATTACAATATCTAGTATAACTTGTAATCTTGATGTGTACGCCTTGATCTTATGGGCCGGGCCACCTCGGATGGTGCAGCCCATGTACCATCTTGTGGTACCCGGGGGTATATCCCCCACATATCCCAATTGAAGAAATGTCTTCGCGTCCCTGAAGAGAGAGTTCCATTGGGGGATATCGAGTTAAAATCTGATTTGACCTTTGAAGAAAAGCCGGTCCGAGTGATTGACACTCGTGAGTGAGTGACTCGGAGTCAGATGGTCAAGTTTTACAAAGTCATGTGGAGTAATCAGGGTAGTGAACGCGATGCAACGTGGGAAAGAGAAGATTATTTGAGGGACGGTTATAAGGAATTTTATCAACAATGGTACGCTTTTCAAATCTCGGGACGAGATTTTTATAATGGGGGAGGACTGTAACACCCTAGGTGTTTGGCTTCCACATTGCACTTGCATTTCATGAACATGAGCTTATATCACATGAAACATGATTTCGAAACATTGCAACAAATTGCATATTTCATGAAACATGATTTCGAAACATTGCAACAAATTGCATATTTCATGTGTGTTGTTTCTTTTATGAGATGAATAGTGTGCAACACTTAAGTGCAACATGTGCAACTCACTTTAGTGAAACAAAGTTAGTTAATACCATGCAACAAGATCATGAAACATGTGAAACATGACTATGAAACAGATGTAACATTTCATGTGTTTTTCATTGTTTCAGTACATACAATCCTTGATTCTTGTGTGACCAAGGTGTGGTGTGGCTAATAATTCTCTTGAACAACTTAGTGACACCTAGAATGTCATTTGGAACATTGTTCATATTAATCATGTTGCCTACTTGTGATTTCAAATAGTGGTTTGACTTGTTTTGACTTCTGAACCCTTTTGTTTGATTGTTTAAAAAGTGTAGCTTAGAGTGTTTGCATGTCTGAGCAACCTAAAGCAAAGTTGTAGCAAATTTTATAAGGAACAAACTTTGTTTAGAAGGCAAGTCATGAAAATGTGCACAACATGCTCAAAAATGGCCCACAAGTCAGTTTTGAGATCTATTTTGTAACTCTGAAAATTTTCTAAGTCACAAAGCAAGTTTTAGTTCCATGTACTGATGTTTAGCGCAGTGTATCTTCCAAACCAAGCTGAACCAGCTCGAGCTCCAATTGTAAAAGTTGTAGTTCACATGTAGATGTCCAACTTTGTCAATTATACCTTGAGCTATGTCATCATGGATTAGGAGTTAATCACCGTCAAACTTCGCCTGTCAGTCGGTATCGTTGAACTCTGAAACGCAAAGTTCAGGCCGGTCATGGCCGACCGAGGCCAGAAGGTGGCCGTCGCGTGGCCGCCACGCACCTGGCTTGGCCTGACCATGCCGCGCACTGGCCGGCTTGAAGTGGAGGGCGCCCTGCTGCCTCTCAGCTCGCCCACACGTGCTCTGCCTCCTCCTTCGCTTCCTCCGCTCGCCACAGCAGTCGCAGTGGGCCATTGTCGTTGTCACCGGCTCCGCCGCGCTTGCGCCTGCTCGCCGCTGCACCACAGCCACCACCGTCCCCAACCATAGCTCCGCTATCACCTCACGGACCTCATCGACGTCCTCGCTGAGCCGATTGACTCTTGGTAAGGGCACATTGGCCGTTTCCACCACCGCCCGCCATGACGGGGTCTCACCGGAGTTGGAGCTCTACGCGATCAACTACCACCGAGGCCTTCTCGTCCTCCTCTCTTTGCTTGGGTAGCACCATAGCGACCCCCTAAAGCTCATACAGAGCTCGGTTGAGGCAGCCATGGCTTGCCATCATCGGCATCTCGCGCTGGAGCTCTGCCATGCCGCCATCACCGGCGATGAGCCACCTCTGATGGACCTTAGGTCTTGCCACTAGCAACAATCGGTTCTCCTCATCACGTAGAGCACGTAGGTGTCCTTGGTGTCGCCGGAGTCCTCGCCGTTGGTGAGCTAGACCACCGCCGCGCCATCGCACGCCGCCTCCCCTGTTTTGTATCGCTGACAAGTGGGTCCGGCTGACAGGCAGGTCCCACGCGTCAATGACTGTTTGTTCTAAAGCTAGTTCAAATTTCTAGTTTTGAATGCTGTTTTGCGAATTTTGTAACTCCAAATGTGTAGATCCAAATGGTGTGATTAAAATTTTGTTAGACTCACAGTGAAGTCTAGTATTTAAGAAAAATATGAAATGAGCACATGATGTAGAAATTTTGGATGAATTAAATAGGAACTTGAAATGTGTTTTTAAATGCATGCAAACTTGTTTAAATCATATCGTGAGTTTCTGTGATCCAAAAATTATGAAATTTTGTGGGTAAGCTAGTCTTGCTTAGTAGAAGATCTGGTTAAAATTTGAGAGTCATTGCATGTATGGTTTTTGAGTTATAGATTTTCCTTTTATCATTGATTGATACTTGTGTGAATTTTTGTAAATTATCTAGGAATCCTATGACCATGAAACTTAGTGGGTAGTATCCAGTACCTTAAGGATGCTAGGAAAAATATGAAATCTGTTGCTTGACACTTTTCACTAAGGTTTCCTAATTATGTCATTTTAAGCCATTATGTCTTATCATTTTTGTGTTGGCTGTTATACTTTCTCAAATGGTATGAAATTTTTATGGTAGTCTACTTAGAGCATGTAGTATCTACTGTAATTTTTGTAGATTTAATGGTGTAGTTTTCATATATGTTTACCATTTCCTCTAATTAATTAAATAAATTAAGAAAGGTATTAAAAGAAATGTTTTGGTGATGAACACCATACTTTCTGGTGTTCTTGTGATATGTGTAATAAGTGAGTAGAGTTAGTTTTGTCCAATTATGTGTTTACATCATAAGTTAATAATTATTTGTTTGCATGATGTCCTTCTGGACAGATCTGGGGACTTTATAAAGTTCCCTAGGATATTTTGGTTTGCTGCGAATGTGATGAATATAAAAGTTGTAGATAATTTATGTATCTAGCTCCTATAAAAATTTGGTGGCATTTGGCCCAATAGTTTAGGAACTACATCTGTTTAAAGTTAGGTTCCAGTTTTGCTTACTCTCTGTCTTGTGAGGATAGAGTTCTGTTGATTAAAGAATTCAACCTGGTAAAGGTTGGAATCATGCTTAGAGGTCTAAAAATGAACTGTAGACAATTTAATAAGCTTTCCAAATTGTCTTGTTGCATGTCATTTGGATTTCTAAATCTCCAGTTATGGCCAGTTTACTGTACCACTATATAGTCTCCATTTTGCTGAAGTACAAATGCTTGAGTGTATGCTTGTTGCAATGTTCTCGTTGATTGTTTAGGGGTTAGCCTAACTTGAGAATATGCTTAGGTGCAGGTGCTAGGTCATTAACTGAAGATGAGCAATTATATATTAGGTTGTATAAACTTGGTAAGTAAAGTGATTTGAATAGGGCTTAAGTTGGAATATGCAGACTACAGCGAACATGTGCATTCCCCGAGCATCCCTAACAATCGTTCATGTGAATCCATGATATTTATCCTACGCATTCATGCAATAGGTGTGCTGGAGGGAGTGACGCTGCTGGAGTTCGAGGGAGCCAACCAGGAGGAGGAGCCCGAGGTGCAGGAAGCCGACGAAGCAGCCGCTGTGGAGGAGTTGCCCGAGTGCCCTGACCACCAGCCTTCCTCTTTCCTGAAAGGCAAGCCCCGGAGTATATTAAGCCTCCCATGTTTTTACAAATACATTGAGTATCTTTTATTCATTGATGATGCATTAAGTATAGGAATTGGTTGAAACCAATTGTTGCATTATATATATCCCTCCTTGTCTAGATATCGCACTGGAATCCTATTTGAGTTCAGGAACGGGTTAAATGCTTAGCCATGCTTAGTGCGGTAGAAGTCAGGTGATTTCCTATCACCTATGAGCTTTAGGATGAGGTGGATCATGGTTGGCTATATTTGCTATCGTGGAAAAGAACCATGTTAATAATGAATTAAGACTGGGCGGAGTCTTGTTTAGGTTTGGACATAGTGACTCTGTCTGAGTCGTTTAAGGACCGATACACTATATGTCCTTATGTCATGTTGAACGCAGCCTAACACTTAGCTGGCCGGATAAGTCGTTCCGACCGCGAAGCCTAGTAGCTCGACTCAGGCCAGGGACGCGAGCAGTGGCGTGCATTCTAGAGGTAGTAAGGATGTGCTGATAGCCATTGGCATAAGTCCAAGGCGGGTTAGAGTCCCGAACAACCTTGACAGAGTGGTTCTCTGAGAATGTCGATCTATTCGGACTCGTGACTCCTTAATCGTACCAAAGGTGACTCGTTTACGACCCTGATGGGGGAAGCAGGGTTTGTGTTTAGGAATACCCCTCTAGCTAGATAGGAATCGATTCGAATCGCCGTCTCTCCCGGATAGTGAGAACTTGACTGAGCAGCGGCAACGTAGATTCAATTAATTTAACGATATGGTTAAATGGATGATGAGGATAATGTTGCCACAATGTATACCTTATATGGTTATTAATGTTTGCACCCTAATAAAATGATTGCTTAGTACATGTGCTAATATAGATGACAGGTTAATGGCTAAAAGTCACTGCTAGTTCAGGTTAAGAGTTGATCATTATTACTTATGCTTTTCTGCAAAAAGAAAATGTCAGCCAGATCCACTAAATTAAGCTATGCATAATCCTTGGTGTCATTTGTTTTGGTTTCCGACGGTTAAGTCTAGCTGAGTACCTTCTCGTACTCAGGGTCTATTCCCTCTTGTTGCAGATGACCTTCTATATCAGGGATTCTATAAGTATTGTCTCCACCCGGCGGGTGATGAAGACTAGATCATGGGCATGATCTCTGTTTCTCTTATCTAAATGCTTTTGCGGGTTGTGATCAGCGAACCAGTATTTGTATTTGAACTCGGGTGTGTAAGTCAAACTATTTGCTTCCGCATGTTTTACAAGACTTGTTTTGTAATAACGATGACTCTATGATGATGTAATCTATTTGCAAATGTCTACGAAATGTTGTAATGTACGATATGTTATGTTGAATTACTATGATCTTGGTTGTATGCAAGTTGGATTGAAATCCTTCGAGATTTCAGTTGACTACCGGGTTTATATGGGCTCAAGTTTGAGAATTTGATCGTTTTGGCGATTGTTTTTGTACTTGTGCTCTTATAAATTGGTCAGTTCTGTGACACCCTCGGTCTGCCCATCTATCTGAGGATGGTAAGCTGAGCTAAAGTTCAACTTTGTATCCATGGACTCATGCAATTTCTACCAAAAATGTGATGTGAACTGTGTACCCCTATCCGAAACAATCTTCTTTGGTACTCCATGTAAACATTCAATCCTTTCCATGTATAACTCTGTCAACTTTGCACCCAAATATGTTATCTTGACTGGAATGAAATGTGCCACTTTTGTCAGACGGTCCACAATTATCCAGATAGAGTCAAATCCTCTCTGTGTATGGGGTAATCCAACTATAAAGTCCATTCCAACTTCTTCCCATTTCCACTCGGGTATCTTCATAGGCTGTAGCAAACCTGCTATCCTCTAATGTTCTGCTTTTACTCTTTGGCGCGTGTCACATATGGCCACATGTTCAGCTACATCTCTCTTTAGTCCATACCACTAGTATCTCTCTTTAAGATCGAGATACATTTTAGCACTCCCTGGGTCTATGGAATAGGCTGAGTCATGAGCTTCCCTCAAGATAGACTCCCTAATAGATTTCACTTCTAGCACACAAATCCTTTTTCCAAACCATACTGTCCCTTGATCATCCATGTGGAATCCTGGGGCTTTACCAATCACTATACATTCCGCAATATCCTTGATCCTCTCATCGTTTAGCTGTCCCTTATGAATCTCTTGTTCCAGAGTAGGTTCTACCTCTAACTCCATGGTGTTAGCCACAATACCCAAATTTAGGTATTTGAACTCCTCACACAACTCTTTAGGTAGTTGAGTTGTATAGGCCATGTTCACATAACTCCTCCTACTCAAGGCATCTGCTACAACATTAGCCTTTCCTAGGTGATAGTGTATATCCAAATCATAATCCTTGATTAACTCTAGCCATCTGCGCTGCCTCAGATTTAGATCTGACTGTGTGAATATGTACTTCAAACTCTTATGGTCCATATAAATCTCACACTTATGACCAATCAAGTAATGCCTCCAAATCTTAAGAGCATGTACCACGGCTACTAACTCCAGATCATGAGTCAAATAATTTAAATCATGTTTTCTTAGCTGTCTGGATGCATAGGCAACAACTCTGCCTTCTTGCATAAGAACATCGCCTAGACCTTGTCGTGAGGCATCACAATAGATAGAGAAGCTTTTGGTGAGATTAGGTAAGATGAGCACTGGGGCAGAAGTCAATCTCTTCTTCAACTCCTCAAAATTGTCCTAACATTTCTTAGTCCATACAAATTTAGCATTCTTTTCTAACAGAGTAGTCATGGGCTTTGCTAACTTAGAGAATCCCTCGATGAATCTCTTGTAGTACCCAGCCATACCCAGAAAACTCTGAATCTCACTAACATCCTTAGGTGGCTTCCAACTCAACACATCTCTAACCTTCTTGGGATCTACTGATACTCCTCCATTAGAGATTATGTGACCAAGGAAAGATACTTCTTTTAGCCAGAACTCACATTTGCTAAACTTGGCAAAAGTTGATGTTCTCTAAGCTCCTGCAACACCAACCTCAAATGTTCTTCATGATCTTCTTCATTCTTAGAGTACACTAATATGTCATCCATGAACACGATGACAAACTTATCAAGGCACTCCATGAACACTTTGTTCATCAGATACATGAAATAAGCAGGTGCATTTGTCAGACCAAAGAACATGACTGTGAACTCATACAATCCATATCGGGTCACAAAAGCAATCTTGGGGATGTCAGTATGCCTTATTCTCAACTGATGGTATCTAGATCAAAGGCCAATCTTAGAAAACACACAAGCCCCTTTCAACTGGTCAAACAGGTCATCAATTCTAGGCAGTGGGTACTTGTTCTTAATTGTGACCTCATTAAGTGACCTGTAATCTATGCACATTCTCTGTGTACCATCTTTCTTCTCTACAAACAGTACTGGTGCACCCCAAGGTGAAGAACTAGGTTGAACATAACCCTTATCTAACAATTCCCTTAATTGTTGCTTAAGTTCTGCTAATTCATTCACTCCCATTCTATAGGGTCTCTTAGCTATGGGTGCAGTTCTAGGTAAAAGTTCAATTCTAAACTCGATGTCTCATCCAGGTGGCATACCTGGCAATTCCTCAGGGAAGACATCTGGGTACTCGTTTACTATCCTTATATCTTCTAAGGTTGTGCCCTCCAACTGATTAACCTGGTAGATTTCTACAGCTGACTGTGTTGCCACATACTCAATTTTTCTCCGGATGGAGTGGTAAGATTCATGGAGCTATTGCCATAATTAATAACTGCCTTCTACAACCTTAACCAATCCATACCCAAGATGACATCAATACCAGATGAGTTTATGACTATAAGGTTTGCTTTGAATTCTACCCCCTTATGCTGAGACTAGCAGCTAAGCATATCCACTCTGCTTTCATTTCCCCTCCAGGTGAGCTTACTAACATGTGTTTCTTCATAACACTTATTGGAATACCATGCTTCTTTATAAACGTATATGCTATGAAGGAATGCGAAGCACCAGAATCAAAAAGTACTAGCTAAGTTTGAGTTGACCGAAAACATACCGATCACCACATCTGGTGCCTCCTGAGTTATTTTAGCAGTCACATGGTTCACCTTCCCCCGAACATAATTCTGCTGCGGGTTAGCCGTCCTCTTGGGGCATCTATTAGAGTAATGTCCCGGCTCTCCACAATTGAAGCATTTATTATCATTAACTGCATTTGGCGCTTTTGGTGCACCATTGTTCTTTGGAGCATTGGGTAATGGAGATAGGGATCTCAATCTTCCGTCAGGTGATGGTAACTATTGTTGTGGCGGAGAATGACACACCGATCTGGCTTCAGATCGAAAGATCGAACCCTGCAATCTTAGCACCACAGCTCCTCTGGTTATCAACCAAGTCACGGACCAAGTTGACCTCGCCAAGAAAGCTAATCCCTGCCTGCGCAACGAAGAACACAAGCAAGAACGAGAAAGAAAGCAACCAAATTGCAGATGAAAGATTAATCTCACGAGTTGGGGTCTCACAAACCGAATAACGGCGAAACTGTTTCTTGACAGAATAATCTAAGCAAAACCCAAACCCTAATGGAGGGGCGGCGGCTGTTTATGAAGACTCTAGGGTCGTGCAAGACCCCTGGACGCACCCCTAATGGGCCCAAACTCGATACATGGTCCAATGGACCAAAAGACGGTGTCGCAGCACCCTGGCAGATTCTGGATGCTGACTTGTTTCGACGATTCCCATTGATGCCGAACAACTTTTGATGTGGAACCACTTGGATTGGCTTCCTTATCAAATTAGCTTTCCATCCATATGTGGATCATCGAAAACGGAGTCCGGATGCGTCCTAGGCGACTAGTTTAAGGCAGACTGGTCCTGGAGGCCGAGGCAGACTCGAATTCTTGTTGGACTGGGCCTCCGGCTTGTGTTGGACGTCCTTGCTGGTCATCATCACCTCTTCCATGTCCTCTTAGTCCCTCTTGACCCTCTCCAATGTTCCTAAGGAAGATAACATCATTAGGTAGTAGTCTATTATCAAAAGTATGAAAATGATCGCTTAAGAACGAGCTCACATGTAAATTGAGTTGACGCATTCGAGCCCGGGTCATTGGACCTTGCATGATGGTTGGAGGATCAGCTGGTACATCCGAAGGAGTGATCTCCTCATCATCCTCCCCCTCTTGAATTGGAGTCATCCTCGACTCAAGCTCATCTTCTTCTCCCAAATAAGGTTTTAAATCTGCAATGTTAAATGTGGGACTAACCCCGAACTCAGGTGGCAACTCAAGTTTGTATGCATTATCATTTATTTTCTCAATAATCTTATAAGGACCAGCTGCTCTTGACATTAATTTAGACTTACGTAGCTCAGGAAATCTATCTTTTCTTAAATGTAACCAAACCAAATCACCCAGTTCAAGTTTAAGCTCTTTTCTACCTTTACTACCAGCAATTCTATACTTTTCATTCATGCTTTCAATATTTACTTTAGTTGTTTCATGTAACTTACAAATAAAATCAGCACGCTCTCTAGCATCACTATGTATTCTCTTAGTGGTAGGTAAAAGCAAAAGATCAATAGGAGCACGGGGGTTAAAACCATACACTACCTGAAAAGGACTTACCTTGGTGGTTGAATGTTCCGCCCTGTTATATGCAAACTCCACATGTGGCAAACACTCTTCCCACATCTTCAAATTGCGCTTCAAAATGGCTCTCAACATGGTGGACAATGTTCGATTCACAACCTCAGTTTGCCCATCAGTTTGGGGATGACACGTTGTAGAAAACAACAGCTTGGTCCCCAATTTATTCCACAACGTGCGCCAAAAATGACTCAAGAATTTTGCATCACGATCTGAAACAATAGTAGAAGGCATACCATGCAAGCGAACGATTTCTTGAAAGAAAAGGTCAGCAATATGAACAGCATCGTCGCTCTTATGACAAGGAATAAAATATGCCATCTTAGAAAAATGATCAACCACCACAAAAATACTATCCCTCCCCCTCTTAGTCCTTGGCAAACCCAATACAAAGTCCATAGATATATCAGCCCAAGGAGTAGAAGGAACAGGAAGAGGCATATACAAACCATGTGGGTTCAACCGCGACTTAGCTTTTTGACATGTGGCACACCGAGCGACATACCGCTCTACATCTTGCCTCATCCTTGGCCAAAGAAGTGTATGGACAGCACCTCCTCTGTCTTCTTGGCACCAAAATGTCCCATCAGTCCGCCTCCATGTGCCTCCTGCAACAACAAAAGACGAACGGAACCAACTGGAATGCATAGGCGGTTAGCTCTAAACAAAAACCCATCGCTGATCATAAACTTATTCCATGTGCGTCCCTCTCTACAATTAAGCAACACATCCTTAAAATCAGGATCAAGCGTATATTGTTCTTTAATGGATTGAAGACCAAAAATCTGGCAATCAAGTTGGGACAGCAATGTATATCTTCTAGACAAAGCATCAGCAATCACATTATCCTTCCCTTTCTTGTGTTTGATAATATAAGAAAAAGATTCAATAAATTCAACCCATTTAGCATGCCTACGATTCAGATTATTTTGAGAGCGAAGATACTTAAGCGATTCATGATCAGAATGAATAACAAATTCTTTAGGCCACAAATAATGACGCCATGTCTCCAAAGAACGAACAAGTGCATACAATTCTTTATCATATGTGGAATAATTAAGAATAGGACCATGCAATTTTTCGCTAAAGTAAGCAACTGGTTTACCATCTTGCATCAAAATACCACCAATGCCAACTCCACTAGCATCACATTCTAGCTCAAAAGTCTTACCAAAATTTGGAAGTTGCAACAATGGTGCATGTGTAAGCTTGTCCTTCAAAGTGTCAAAGGACTCCTCTTGTGCCTCTCCCCAATGAAACACCACTCCTTTCTTTGTCAACTCATGCAATGGGGCAGCAATGGTGCTGAAATCTTTGACGAAGCGGCGGTAGAATCCTGCAAGACCAAGAAAACTCCTCACCTGTGTGACGGTTTGGGGAACCGGCCAGCTCTTTATGGCTTCAATTTTCATCTCGTCCACCTCAATTCCCTGTGGAGTTACAACATAGCCAAGAAAAGAAACTCGATCTGTGCAAAAGATGCACTTCTCAAGGTTACCAAATAAACGTGCATCACGTAAAGCATTAAAAACAGCACGTAAGTGATCCATATGTTCATCAAAAGACTTGCTGTAAATCAATATATCATCAAAGTAAACTACCACAAAATGTCCAATAAAAGCTCTTAAAACCTCATTCATTAAGCGCATGAAAGTGCTAGGTGCATTTGTCAAACCAAAAGGCATTACTAACCACTCATACAACCCAAATTTGGTTTTAAACGCAGTTTTCCATTCATCTCCAAGTTTCATTCTAATTTGGTGGTAGCCACTTCGCAAGTCAATCTTAGTGAAAATTATAGAACCACACAACTCATCTAGCATGCCAAATTGCAGATGAAAGATTAATCTCACGAGTTGGGGTCTCACAAACCAAATAACGGCGAAACTATTTCTTGACAGAATAATCTAAGCAAAACCCAAACCCTAATGGAGGGGTGACGGCTGTTTATGAAGACTCTAGGGTCATGCAAGACCCCTGGACGCGCCCCTAATGGGCCCAAACTCGATACATGGTCCAACGGACCAAAAGACGGTGTCGCAGCACCCTGGCAGATTCTGGATGCTGACTTGTTTCGACGATTCCCATTGATGCCGAACAAATTTTGATGTGGAACCACTTGGATTGGCTTCCTTATCAAATTAGCTTTCCATCCATATGTGGATCATCGAAAACGGAGTCCGGATGCGTCCTAGGCGACTAGTTTAAGGCAGACTGGTCCTGGAGGCCGAGGCAGACTCGAATTCTTGTTGGACTGGGCCTCCGGCTTGTGTTGGACGTCCTTGCTGGTCATCATCACCTCCTCCATGTCCTCTGAGTCCCTCTTGACCCTCTCCAATGTTCCTAAGCAAGATAACATCATTAGGTAGTAGTCTATTCTCAAAAGTATGAAAATGATCGCTTAAGAACGAGCTCACCTGTAAATTGAGTTGACGCATTCGAGCCCGGGTCATTGGACCTTGCATGATGGTTGGAGGATCAGCTGGTACATCCGAAGGAGTGATGTCCTCATCATTGGGGGCATTGTTCCTCATAGGTACATTGTTGGACTGCTGCTGGCGCTGAGCTGGTGCCTTATACTGCTGCTACTGCTGCTGTGCACGCTGGGGCTGCTGGTTGCGGTTGAGACCTGACTGACCTTGATAGCGCTGCTGAGGTTGAGCTTGTTGAGGGTTGGCACGGAAGCGAGAGCTGCTTCCGGATTGCTGTCCTTGAAACTTCCTCTTTTTGTTGAAACTTCCTCTTTTTGTCCTCCATCTGGCGGCACTTGTTCTCGATCACTAAAGCCTTATCCACTAGCTGCTGGAAGTTAGCAAAAGTATGAGACAGCAACTGATACTGGAGACCATCATTTAAGCCCTCCATAAATAGCTCCTGCCTCTTCCCGTCCTCATCTACCTCAGTCGGTGCATACCATGACAATTGTATGAACTTATCACGATATTTAGCAATAGTCATGCTCCCCTACTTGAGAGCCAAGAACTCCTTCTTTAACTTCATCAGTCCCGTAGGCACGTGGTGAGAGCGGAAGGCACTGCGGAACTCGGCCCAAGTGATGGGATTAGCTTCGGTACGGCCGAAGCAGAATGAGTCCCACCAATCTAGTGCAGCTCCTTGCAACTGTCCAGAAGCATATAAAACCTTCTCCTTATCATCACACTGGGCAATCTCCAGTTGCCTCTCAATGGCACATAGCCAGTCGTCAGCCTGGAGTGGGTCGACAGAGTGCTTGAATACTGGTGGATGTCCTTCCAGGAACTCTCCCCTCTTATCTCTGACATGAGAGGGTGCATTCCCATTCCCTTGCCCCATGTTTTGCATGTTCTGGGCCATCTGCTGAAGCAACTGTGTCCGCATCATCATCAGCTGCTTCATGGTGACTGGAGCAGGTGGTGGCAGTTCCTCGCCTCCCTGGTTGTTCCTCCTGGTGTTCTCCATCTATAGATGCATCATATAAGTCTCACATGTCCAAGCATATAACCCTTAAAAGATAATGGTATAACAAGAGTAGGTGTCACAAGATCAAGACAAGAGATATATGTAGGGTATACAAGAAGATATTTGTTCTGAACTTTTCCGGCGAGTTGAACAACAGCAGTACAGTAAAACAAGCATATCTCACTCTCTGTTTATAATATGATTTTGTATTTTATCTTTCTGGAAAGCTTATGAAATTATCTACAACTTTCATTTAGAACACTTTTTCAGATTCTGACGTTTACTTAGTCAAATACAGACGACAAGCAGTACTGTTCCAGAATTCTGACAGCACAAAAACCTCAACTTACAACAGCTGTATCTCACAATTTATAATAGGTATTGAGGTGATTCCAGAGCCAAAAGAAAGATGTTGAAGTCTATTTATCTCCATAAAATTTTCATAACCGTTGGACATCTAGAATATGAGATATGAACTGATAAAGGCAGACTGCTCAGAATGGACAGCATGATAAAAACGAAACCCAACTATTTATTCATAATATCCTTAAACCTTAACTAAATGACCGTGGACATGCCCACAAGTCATCACAATCATATCAAAGGTCCAACTCAAATATTGTTCATAATAATAAACATCCAACCATGCAAGTAACACTTGTTCAACCATTAAAGAAAGAAACTAAACACTCTCTCGCGCATCTACGCGTGTTTATTACATATTTTTAAGACTCTCCTATGGGTACGGGTCGACGTTGGTGTTGGTGTTGGGGTCTCCAAACTCTCCTCTGTTCCTTGGGGGCGACTGAGCAGGTATGCCTGGTGTTTCCACATCTGGACCTCCTTGCTGTTGCTTCAGTGTAGCGTTCTCACGGGCAAGCTGCAGATATGCCTTCCCCATGACATCGAGCTCATCCAGGGCCTGCTCTAAGTCAGTGTTGGTCTCAGCCAAGCACAACAAGGTAGGCCTCAGCCTCAGGTTTGCCTCTCCAAGTGGTGCAGTGATGTTGCATGTAGACTGGCCGCTCCGACGACGGGGAAGATATCGGTCGTCGTCCCAAGCGATGTCGTCGAAGTGGCGATCGCGGTTGACCACCAACGCCTATCGAGCTGCGTCCCTGATGATGGCCACACGTGTGAGCCGTGCAGTGATGGCATGGTGGATGTAGCGCACCCAAGTTGCCTCTTGGATGTACACTTCTGTCTCCCAGAAGCCGGTGTAGTCGGGGTGGGTCCAATGCTCTGTCCTATACTGAACAGTGCCTCCAGGGTGGTAGCGATGTACAAGTGCGAGAAGCTTGGGGTGGTAGTAGGCATCACCCTCCAAGTCATAGTGGATCTCCGAGGTCCATCCCTGAGCCAGCAGTGCATTGTGATCATCATCACTGTCATCACCCCCATTTCCACCGTCTCCTCCATCATCACCACCATCTCCACCGTCATCACCTCCATCAGCATTAGAATCATCAGAGTCATCTCCATCATCAGGGTCACCAGCTCCCTCCTGACCACCCTGTCCATGCTCCTCCATAGGATCCTCCTCAGACTCCTCTATCTCAATGGGCTCCTTGAACATGGGCCCCTCTTCTATTTCTTCATCCATTGGATCTTCCAGCGCATCCTCCAGAGGTTCCCCCATGGGCACCTCCACAGGCGGTTCCTCTTCCTGGTTCCTCAGAGCTTCCACCAGATGCGCCGGGACATACTTGCCCAATGTGAACCTGGTCCTCCTAGTGGGCATCACGATGGTCCTCTTGCGTGGGGTCTGCTTGGTGCGGGCCATCTATAAGAATGAAAAGGTTGAGTATTAGAACAAAATAATTTTTGGCAACAGATAAAGAACAGAATATAAGCAAAAAATTTATAGCAAATTAAAGGTAGTAAAATAAAGATAATGTGATCCTAGAAATGTCCATTTCTAACTAGGTTGATCATCCTACAGTCAGTTATAGCTCTGATACCAATTTGTCGCACCCAATTTTGCATAGCAAAACCAAGTACTCATATATGTGCGCCCAGGATGTCCAAACACACATATATCACAAATTGCAATAGTATCAAAGTAAAGTACTTATTACATCGCATATCTCATCATAAAGTTAATACAAAGTTTGCTCAATGGCAATATTATTACAATTACAGCGGAATAACTAGCCCAACTGCCACAGGGACTCCAACTGATGAATGTCTCCCTAGTAGTCCTAGACATCCTCCGGGAACTCTTCATATCCATTATATGTTACCCATCCGGGATTTTCATTGGATGTAAAGCAAGTGTAAGCTCACCATGCTTAGCAAGTATAGCAAAGGGATCTATGAGCCTCAAAAAGGCTTGACACTGTTTGACTGTGGTTCGCAATTTTAGTTGATCAAATTTTAGGGTCCCGAATCACTACTTTAATGAATAGTCCCAATTCCCAAGTGATATTGAAGTATAGTCATATTTATCTCAATTCCCAACCATCCATAATCCACAGTAACCACTAATCTTGAAGGATCCAGACCGCTCGTATCCGTGAGCACGGCTATTATAACAGGTTAATTATTTCTACAGAAATTGTACATCTTTACCCACCGAGCCGTGATTCCCAATGCCGAGGTTCGCGAGACCCACTATACCTCTTCCCAGGAAGTGTGGCAGGGTTTCACTATGAAACCCTTAGCTAGTTGCACTAACAAGTCGTAGCTACAAAGGAGTGGCACATGTGGGCATTGTAGCACGGTACACACCCTAGCAGAAAAAGGAAAGATACCCTCTTACCCTTACTGGAGCTACAGACGAGCTAGTACAATCTAGTTAATAGGCTAAAGTCAGAGCCATATGACACTCGGGGTTGTACGGACCCTCCTAGGTTGCCGCTTTAGGATTAAGTCCTTATGGAGAGGCACTAGAGTACTCAACCCCATACTCTAGCCCCCTATCTGTTGCTAAAAAGCTCCATTTTATCACATTGCATATAACCTTTAATCATGTTTAACAATTATTTTATGTTAAGCGTTGTAGCATCTATCCAAAATGCCTACCCAAAAACCCCCAGGTATCAAGGATATGTGGTACAAGTAATCATCTAGGCAAAGTCCTTAAAGTCATTTCAATATAAACACATGCTTGAATATGAATGGTAATAGTTCATAGGTAACAAGGGGACTTTGGTACACTTGCCTTCCTCAAAGTTGTCCAGGAAGTACTGCTGATCCTGCTATGGGTCTTCGGTCACCTCAAATGGCTCACCCTCTAATCGTGTTCCAATCACCAATCAAGCATCATACCAATCATTGCATGCATACAAGATAGACTTCTATTAGAATAGTACACCAAATAGTAAAAACATAAGTTGAAAAGCTTATAAATCTATTCTACATATTGCTACGAACATGTGAGCGAAAGAATAACTCAAATCGGACTTAAAATGCGAAAGTTATAGCCTAAATAAATCGAATGGCAAAACTATAAATAAGTAAAAACGTATTTTTGGAACCAACCGAGCAAAATACGCTTTTAAAAGAAGAAAGTGTAAACTGAGAAATGCGTAATGGACTGCGGGTTCTATTTTGAAGAAACCGAGGGCTCTTATGAAAATTAGCCATGCGAAGGGGTATCGGTGATTCTGGACCGTCGGATCACGATTGAACGGAGGTGATTTGATCGCGAGGGAAGAAGGGGTGAGCCGGCCGGCGGCTACAGAGCATGGCACGGCAGTTAGCCATGGGCGACGGTGGCAGCTCGCTGATGTCCGCGGTTTCGATGATTCCGGCCACGCCGTTCGAAATGGAAAACACAGGGATAAAGAGAGGAACATCGCGAGATCGACTCGGCATAAAAAGGAAGGCGGGGAGCACATCGGGGTGGTGTCCCGCGGTGGCGCCATGAATGGCAGCTCGGATCCTCGCGGATACAGCATTCTAGGGCATCGTTCAACAAAATGGAGGCACGGGGAGGTGAAGAATCTCACCACGAGTCCAATGGCGGTGGTCGCGGCGTCCGAGAGGGCTTCAAAAGCACGGGTCGATGGCGGTGGCGATTGGAGAGAGAAGAAAGGGTGCGGGTTAAGGAAATCCAAGCGACGGTTCACCAAAACAATGAATTGATGATACCTATGGTCGTGGGGGAGGACGACGGAGCTCCAGGAGATGTCAGCGACGACAATTGAGCTCGGGAACGATGGATTGCCGACGGCAGGGAGTGCTTGGACGTGAGCAGAGGATGGGAGAGGGAGAAGGGATGGCATAGAGCTTTATAGGCTGGGTGGTGCGCGAAATAAGGAAGGGGAGCGAGGATATCAGGCGGGATTGGTCGCCTGCCATAAGTGGGCGAGGATGGTGGGATTCCTTGCCGGGCAGCGCCATCGGCGGGCGTCGAAGAAGGAAGGTGCTGGGGGAAGAAGAAAGGAAAGAAGGGGAGGCACTAACACGCGGGGCCAGAGGCACAGTGAGAGAAAAAGAGAGAGGGCGAGCGGTGCGGTGCTTCAGGTGATGAAGGCCAAGAGGGCTGATGTGCCAAGCTAGGCCGTGCTGTGCGGTGCACATGCGGGAGAAGAAATGGGTCATGCTGAGTGGGTCAGTGACTGGGCTAGACCAGAACAGGCTGGCTGTGGGAGAAAAAAAGGAGGAAGGAAGAGAAGGGAAGGGCTACTGGGCCACCAGCAGGCCAAAATTGAGAAGGGAAAGGAAAAAGAGGGCCGGGCCAGAATGGAAAAAAGTATTTTTTTTTCAAAAACAACTCCTTTTCCAAATCTATTTTTAATTTCTAAGCCAAATTCAAATAGAATTTGAATTCAACTTCAAATCAACTAGCCCTACACTCATCCAAAAATAATATGCTTCGGCATGAATGCAACAAACATGTTTCTAAACCTTATAGTTTATTTTTTTAACCAATGTTTACTATTTGGCCTAAGTTAAAAATACCTAGAAGATTTAATAAATGCTAAGAATTAATTGCTAATTTGTAATAAAGTTTTTGGGTGTTACAAGGGCTTCACACAGCTGAGCTTGTGTATCAAGGACTCATAGATTGTCCCATAGAGGAATGAGCTAATGATGTCCACATCGACGACATCAGGAAGGGAGTTGCACCACTTTGAGAACCTACAGATGTAATCCCATAGCGACTCGTTGGGCTCCTACTGATAGCTCTTGAGGTCCCAAGAATTCCTAGGGCAGACATACATCCCTTGGAAATTGCCGACGAAGACCCTCTTAAGATCCACCCAGTCATGGATGCTATTGGGCAGAAGGAATTCGAGCCATGCTCAAATAGTACCCCCACATAGATGGGGAGGTACTGGATGATGGAGTGGTCATCATCCACTCCTCTGGCTTGGTAGGCAAGCTGGAAGTCCTCGAGCCATATACTAGGGTTCGTCTCCCCAGTGTATCTAGCGATGTTGGTGGGCAGTTGGAAGCGTTGTGGGAACATCGCTCTCTGGATGGGATGACCAAAGGCCTATGCCGCTAGGCCATCCGAGTTGGGACTCCAGTTGTCTGGTTGACATCCATGCCTAGGGTGCGTGTCCCCACACTCCTCGATGGTTAAGTCAGGGCCTGTATCGCCTGCCCTTGCCACCACTCGACGAATGTCATCATCGCGCTGGGCTTGGCACCAATTGTTGATGATGCTATGAGCATCATGGTTTGGCCCGAGCCGCTCGCACATAGGCGGTTGGTGCAGAGCGGGCGCCGTGTCAGGCCATGGTGTAGCCGTGGCCTCCTACTCCATGCCCGACAACTGTAGTGGTGAGTAGATAGAGCGATTCGACTGGTGTGGCCCCATTTCCCTGGTGGGGAAAAAAGGCCATGAGTTGATGTCATGACGCGAAGCTCTCCACCTGTTGAACGGCGGTGGTTTCCATGAGCGCCCAGGGAGGCCACGTAGAAGCAACTCCGTAGCAGCGATGTTTTGGCTAGCCCAAGCGAACTAAGGGGGGTCATTCCCTCCATCCAAGATGTTGCACTGGACCTAACGGCCATGACCCCAGGCGCCGCTCATAGGGTTACGCGCGCGTGGCGTAGCGTGCTACGCTGAGCGCGCTAGCCTAGGTGGTGGCTAGCTCTGCCACCATTGTTGTAACTACTCGTTGTGATCCTAAACACGCATGAGGGCCCCCGCACGAGGGTCCAGAGGCGTGTGAGTCTGTAGAGACTCCGCTACCACCGGTGGCTATCCCGAAGCATCCACCATAGCGCACTCCCAGGATAGAGGGTGGCCAGGTGCTACGACGTCGTCGATGCTGGAGCCATCGCTTTCGACCTCGTCATCCATAAGGTCGTGAAAGGAGATGAGAGTGTAGCCCGCCATCCCCATGAATTCGGATGTGAGAGGAGGTGGCGTCAGCATCCTTCGGAGCCCCCATGCGTATGCGTCTCATAGGGGACGTGAAACCATAGGAGAACCGGTCACACGACGGTTGTGGTGGGGACAACGGGGTCCCTTCGAAGAGTCGACGGAAGGTATTAAATAGCGAGTAAAGAAAAATATGTACATCACTCACCGAGGGGTTCGAGCCCAGCATGGGCTTGAGGCAAAGTACAAGTGTCTCGATGTTGAGGTCGTCGAGTGGCCTGAGGCCAGTGGAGGGCGCTCCTCCTCTAGTGGAGCACGCCGAGCTGGTCTAGAGCGGCTCGAAGATAGTAGGAACCCACATCCCAACTAGGTGAGAGCAGTGGGAAACTCCAGCGAGCCAAAGTGAATCTATATCGCTTGAGCCTGCCATGTCAAAGATGGTGGAAAGATGGGCCATCCGATGACCAAAAGCATGAATGCATGACGCATTCCCTACTGGACTGACGCCAACTATCGGTGCGAAAAGTGACCAACATGTAAATATTTGTAGTTTTGCCATGCGCTACGATCGAATGTGGCCTAGCACTCAATTACCATAGGATTTGTACTAGTTCAGGCAACGTGCCCTACAGTCTAGTTTCAATCGGTCAGGTGACTTTATTCCTGAGCCCAGGTGCTCAAAGTTTACTGTGGGGTTACAAATGAGTAGGAATAAGAAGGGGGGTGCTAATGGCCCGGTCGGACTCTGAACCAAAAGGCTAAGAGTGACGGGGGCTCTAACCTGCACTAAGTATTGAAAGCATGTACTTTGTGTAGCTTTAGAGTTCTAGAGCTATGGAGCTGTTTGAATGCTCAGATTGTCTAGAGCCAGCCTAAGAGAGAGAGAGAGAGAGAGTCTGAACGACTGTCCCTGTTGGGAGAGAGTGCATCCCCTTTTATAGGTGAAGGGGATGGCCTTACAAGTTAGAGAGAGGAAGAGAGAGAGTGTGTACATGTGCTACCTAGTCTTGTTACTCATGCCATCAGGTACAAGATGATTGTCGGTGCCCACAATACTATTCATGCCCAGATGCGTCTAACAGGTTTTACCGTGTTCGCCTGGTATGGTAAATGTCATCGCCTACAATACTATAAGGCAAATGTTGGTGCACATAACACTGTTTGGGTTCTGACATGCCTAGAAGGTTGCACAATACCCATCTAGCATGGCCCGGTGGCACTGTCCTATAGGTGTGCGGGGTGTGGTCCTCGACATTGTGGTTTACTAGAGCGCCTTATCTTATCTGCTCCGCTTGATCCTTGGGTCCTCACCAAGTGGGCATCCCTGGTTGGTTGTTCCTAGTTGGCTCTGACCATGTCGGTCAGGGAAGAATCATAGGCGGAGATCCAGCGTATCCCCATTTAGAAAAAGCAGGTCGGAGTCGAACTGTGTCCCCTCCTTGGCTAGGCCTTCTAGTTGGAGACCGGATCATTCTCCCCATCGGTCGTTAGGTAACTAGGCCTACCCAGGAGGCGCGCGTTGTCACTATGCCATTTGCTAGGCAGAGTTTTTGCTAGGAAGCGAGTCCATTGGGGACCCTAGGTTTAGGAACTCGATAGGTCCCGACCTTTAGTCCCAGATCCATAATCCTGGTTGGAAAACTAGGACTAAAGCCAGTTCCCAACATGGATTGAAACCCACCAATGTACTAGTGTGAATTCCATTTGATTGTTGCATAATTGCACGTGTATTGGAAACTTTCTGTAAGGACTTGTTTGGAAGTTTAATTGCAAGCTCTTATGTGTCCAACAAACTATCGCTATAACACACATGGATTGAGCTGAATACGAGTGTATCTATACAAGGTTTGAGCGAGCCTGACATGCATGATGCATGGCGACCATTGCCATGAGACAAGTACCTGTCTACCCAAGGCCCCTAGTCTTCCACTACGACCATCTCGCCTTCATGCCCATGCCGCCCGCAACACCCTCCATATAGAGCTTCCTCTCATTCGGCATCACGCTAGTTGTCTTCTGCACCATCTCCATCTCCTTCCTCCCCTACCCCACACGCCACCTACCACGCTCGCCATGTACACACCTACTAAAGCATCAACATAATTAGCCATGTAATTACTATAGTAGAAACCAAACCATGGATACTAAGTTGAGTAAAAATAGGTCAACACTTTACGTGAGCAGTCAAGCAGATACAAATGCCCATTGAAGCTAGAGGACAAGTACACACTGCTATAGAAAGTTCACCACAACCAGTTGTCTGATTCATAACCCCCATCACAGCCGTTTTTTACCAACCTGCTACAGAGAATGAAACAGCTTGAACAACCATGTGTTTCAAGGGAACTACTATGCGTACTATAGAGTAGTACACTTTATACGTGTGTGGCCCTTCCCCCTTCCCTCGAGCACTCCCAATGGGTGACTCAGGGGTGACCATGACCACGTCTGAGCACCCCCCTCCTGGCCTCCTCTCCGGCCACTGTCGCTACCCTCTAGCATGTGGCAGCGATAGCCAGCGGCGGTCCTGAAAAGCAGTGCCCATTCACACTTCCCCCTTGTTCCCCCTTGCTCCTCTACCTCCCCCTCCACCCTCTTCACTTCCGGTGGCGACTGGCTAGATCCAGGCCCCCTAGGGTCAGATCTATCATCTGGTGGTGCCCTGGACATCCGCCCTCCCCTCCTCGTCGGTGGCCAATGGTGTTTCGTCCGAGCGGTCAATAGCGAGGCTTGGGCCACGCGCCTATGCACTGGTGCTTGGATCTGCTCCTCTATCATGGTTGGCCGTGGCCAGGCCATTAATAATGGTGGTCGGGGCTTACGGCTGCTGGCCACTGGTCGCCTGATCTGGCAGCTAGGAATCCTACGGCCATTGGCTGGTGTCTGCTTAGGACTGGGCTACCAGTGACTAGTGGCTGGTTCTGGATGGTCGGTGTGTGGATGCACCCTACCTCGACTCAGCCATGCCCTACAAGGTCTCTGCCTGCCAAGCCGCAACTAGCTACTACTCTCCTATCGCTGGCCAGATCCTCCTATAGGCCAGCCTATAGCTCGCCTCGTAAGGCTAGATGACGCTGTGGTGGCCGGGGTATGGTGCTCGTGGGTCTCTCGAAGATGCGGCGGTGGTTGCATGGGTTCTGGGTGAAAGCTCTACCTAGCTATGGCTAGGCGGATGATGGTGATGCCTCAGGCGCCACATACCTCCTTGGAGGCATCGTTGTTGAACCCAAGCTTCTGCATCATCATTGCCAGATTCTAGGTGTAAGCCTTGCCTTAGATGCTTCTAAGGCCCATGCCAATGGCATCTAGGGTGCTACCCTTGGGTGTCACCTCCTTCCTAAAGGTGTTAGTGCAAAAACATGTCGATGCGCCTAGCACACAGCAAGCCAGAAGGATCTGCTTGATGGAATAAGGCTAGAGATCTGCTTGGCTTCAACGTAGGGGTAGCAGATCCTATGAATTCTTCTCGAAGGCGTGCCTAGTCAATGTGACCTACAATTGACAAGGAGAGAAAGTTTATCAGTAATTTAAGGTGGAACATGTTGGTTTTGCCTAGACAGTTCCAAGTGTGCCGCTACGAGAGTAGGTAGACAGGAAAAATTGAACTAAACGGTCGATGCATGAGGAAATCGGCTGTTACTGGACTATAAAGCTCAGTAGGATTGTGATTGATTTTATGTTGATAAGTACTAATACACCATAGACTTATGTGAAAATCATCAGCTAGGTGGGTATTACCAGTGTAAAGCATTGAGCCAATGAATCTAACGAGAAAGGATATAACATGCGAACAAATCGACTGTTTAGTACAAATGGATCTACAAATGCTCTGAATCTAATATTTTACCATCAATAGTGAGGTTCGACCTGAATCGATGGCAGCTATGATGATAATAACAAACTAAAACCTGAAGAATCCGCAAAACCATCTATACATTGACAGGCTTTTCGAAAGACATGCTATATGTGTGAAAGCTCAAGCGGATCAGCTAAAATAGCCGATTCAGGTGGAAAAGGGACTATAGCATGTGAGCAATCGAGTATTTAACATGGACAAATCTATGAACTCATCAGATTTAACATGCTATCTCTAATAGTGGGGTTTGACCCGGATCGATGGCAGCCATGATAAAGACAACGAATCAAACCTTTAAAATAAACAGATCTATTCATATTTAATAGAATCATGGAGACACACTGTAGGAGTTAAAGCATAAGCGATCGGCTATTTAGCTGATGTAGGCACAACAAACATTCAAGGTCACGCCTAATCGAAAACAAATCTACCAACTAGCATCCTCCGATCTAAAGTGCCATCAGTGGGGATTGATCGGATCATTACAGCCATAATAGAGAACTATAAACCAGATTTAACTAGCCAGGAAACCTCCTCAAGATCATACGTGCCTTAACCGCATACTATGCATGATCAAGATTGAGGTAGAACAGCCAATGAAACATAACTCATCGCTCAAAGTAAGAAACATCATATTGTAACAAGGCAAACGATGGACTAAAAGGATGTGAGACCGATCAAGATCGATCTCGACCGGGCAGGTTGATGTTGCTGAAACTAATGGTAATAAGAACATCAGCAAGATCGGTAACTTAATGAATCTACCCAAAGATGCCACTCTTAGGTAGAGCCGATAACTTGACCTTAATCTAATTCGAGCAGTGGAGGTCGAACTTAACCGATGCAGCCGTACTTGAACTAGATAAAGATCGATAACTAGCTTATGTTAGAGCTCGCAGTGGAGGTCAAACTTAACCGATGCTGCCTTATGAACGGAAGTATAAGCTATGACGGTACTTACAGACAAGCCAAAGGTCGGCCGGACTGATGTAGGCCTACTTGTTGAAGAACTCGCCGTGATCTACACTACCTCTACTCCTAAGGGTTGGTGTAAAGCCGAAAAAAGTAATTTGTATTGATTGATTGGATGTCCTTTTTACAATAGCCGAGGTCCTAATATTTATAACCGGAGCCTAAGCATGAATCCTACTCAAGTACGACTCATTACAATCTTTGGTATAAGAGAAAACAATTCCTAACTTAAGATAACTTGGACCCTAATGTTTCCCTATTTTGTAGAGTCCGATATGTATTTCTCGACGCCAACTGTAGCTTATTGACGTTATCTGTTGATGTCATCTAAAGGGAGCCGATTCCAATGCCTGCATCTGAATCAACTGATATCGACCCTTATGCAATCGATTCCTTGATGATACAATCTTGGAAGCTTCGAGTTCCCACTGTTCTTCTTCTCAAATTTTGGTGCAAACACATGCCACCCAATTTTAGGGATAAAAGTAATTTTATTCCAAAATTACCATGTCTGTACCCCCGATAGGTCCATGGTCACAGGTAGAGAATCTTGATCTGGGGTCTACTATCTGTCACCAGTCCTTGCCTGCTTATGAGCCCATGCTTTCGAAGCTTCACAAGAGCACCATTGTTTCATGGGCGTTTGGATCCATCTGTCTAGATCAATTATAAATGTCTATCTGACTCAGGCGAGAACAACTCAACAACTCAATTATGTTTCTCTTCTGCTTGCTTCTTTGAGTGCCTTTGGCTTTCATCATAGTACCCCCTCAGAGTATCTTCTTTACATTCATATAGGCCGATCAACTGATTAATGATTAACTATGAATCTACAAATACTTCAATTGCCTCGACCTTTACTTCATGAAGAAGTTGAAGCCCATTGATAATAGCTTCATATTCTGCTTGGTTGTTGGTGAGCATTGGTTCAGTTGGAAAAGAAAACTCAAAACTTGCCCCCCGAGGTGAAATAAGAACAATACCAATGCCACCACCTTGCTTGCATGATGATCCATCAAAGAATAACGTCCAAGGTACTGGCTCTACATAGCCAATACTTGGCTTGTGATGCTGAGTGACAAAATTGGCTATTACTTACCCTTTGACTGCTTTAGCCGATTCGTACCTCAAGTCAAATTCCGACAACACAAGAATCCACTTCCCCATTCTTCCATTTAATATTGGCATTGATAGCATGTGCTTGATCACATCAGCCTTGAAAACAACTGTACACTCAGCCGATAACAAGTAATGTCGCAACTTAGTGCAAGAGAAATATAAGCACAAGCATAACTTTTTGATGAGAGAATATCTTGTCTCTAGATCCAAAAGCCTTCTACTTAGATAGAAAACAACTCGTTCTTTCCCTTCAAACACTTACATCAAGGCCGACCCAATTGTTTGGTCATCGGCCGATACGTACAACCTAAAAGGCTTACCTTGCTAAGGAGGGACCAGCACAGGTGGACATTTCATGTATTCTTTTAAACGCATTTTGTTGTACGTCACCCCACTTAAATTCTTGATCATTTTTCAACTTCAACAAGGGAGAAAACGGATGAACTCTTTCTAACAAATTTGAAATAAACCTCCTAATAAAATTAATCTTACCAAGCAAAGATTGTAACTCTGTTTTAGTAGTCGGGGGCACTGCCTCATCAATTGCTTTCATACTTTTTTGACCAATTTCGATTCCTCTCTCATGGACCATGAAACCTAAAAATTATCTAGCTGATACTCCAAAGGCACATTTATTGGGATTTATCTTTAGACCATGTTTTCTTGTGCACTCCAGAGTCTCCCGTAAATCAGCAAGGTGTTCCTTGTAACCCTTAGATTTTACCATCACATCGTCAATGTAGATTTCAACAATCCTATAGATCAACTTATGAAAAATATAATTCATTGCCCTCTGATAAGTTGCACCGGCATTCTTCAAACCAAAGGTCATCACAACCCATTCAAATAAACCGATTATGCTAGGGCATCTAAAAGCTGTTTTTGCTATGTCTTCCTCAGCCATAAAAATTTAATTATATCCTACATTGCCGTCCATAAAACTAATAACCTTGTGCCCGGCTGCTGCATCTACCAACATATCATCTATCGGCATCGGATAACCATCCATGGGTGTAGCCTTGTTCAGATCTCTGAAGTCGATGCAAACTCTAAACTTCCCATTTTTCTTATACACAAGAACAACATTCGATATCCACTCTGCATATCGGCACGGTCGGATAAATTTTGCTTCTAGTAATCTTTTAGTCTCCTTTTTGATATCATCAAGAATGTTTGGGTTGAATCTCCTTGGAGCTTGTTTAAATGACCGATATGCAGGTTTGATTGGTAACCAATGTTCAACAATCGATCGGTCTAGACCAGGCATCTCATAGTATTCCTAAGCAAAACAATCCTTAAATTCCTTTAATAAATCAACTAACTCCTGCTTATACTTAGGATCCAACTTGGCACTTACATACATCGGCCTAGGCCTATCTCCAGAACCAATATCTATCTCTTCTAATTCATCGACCGACGTAAAGCCATGTCCTAGTTTACCATCTGTACCATCTATTGGATTATCTATTAAAACAACTTCTCAAAGTGAACTGCTTGGATTGGCTGTTGGCTTTCGTCATTAACTTTAATGAAGCCTCCTTCCCATAGCTTGCCAGAAAAACACTCGAAGTCTTCTAGTTCCCAATATACTGGATCGGTTGTTGCAATACTTACATAATCATCAGCGTGAACCAGCTCGACATCATCTCCATGCCACTGAATCAAGCACTGATGCATGGTCGATGGTACACAATAGTTTGCATGGATCCAATCGCAACCAAGGAGTAAACTGTATGACCCTTTTCCATCGATGATGAAGAATGTGGTGAGCAAAGTCTTAGTTCCGATTGTCAATTCGACGTTCATTGCCCCCCTGGTCCTAGATGTATTACCCCCAAAATCCTTAAGCATCATATTAGTCTCAATCAAGTCTTTTAATCCCTTGCCAAGTTTATGGAAAGTGGTGTAAGGCATAAGATTGACAGAAGCACATCCATCCACCAACATCTTGCTCATCGGCTTCCCATCAACAAAACCATTTACATATAAAGCCTTTAAGTGCCGATGCTTGACTAGCCTATCGAATATAGCCTATTGTATCACTATCAACTTGGCAACTATCTCCTCATACTCCAACTCATCAAAATCTGAATAGACTTCTTGATCTGCTAGAGCCCTGAATTTTGACGGCAACAGAAAAGCCATTTGAATATCAGCCGATGGTTGACCCTTATCGGCTATTTGTTTAGCATGCCATACTTGAGGTCTACCAGATGCCTGAGCTTGTTCTAGTTCTCTGTTTCTTAGGCATTGCACCCTTCTTTTCTAGCTCCTTATCAAACCTCCTAGACACCATTGTCCTTCCTACCAAACATACTCCTTCTCATTACTTTCTTCTTCATAATTAGCCCAGTTTTGATCAATAACTCGTTTCCCAAGCCGATCATGAATACTTTTATTTTTTTAGCACCGATCCATATTATTGTGATGATACTCATCTCCAGCATGGATAGACCGGTGGTTGGCTTGAGATTGCCTAAACTTCCTAATATTGCTCACTGCACTCTAGGCAATTATTTCTAGTAGGCAATTTCAAACCTTCATTCCAACAATGTCTGAAGAAAGAACAATTCTAATGTGATTCAACTTGCTTTCTTTCATACCTCTCTTTCTCTTATTGATGCTGCTTTTCTTTCTCTTCTAACCAATGCTGATAATCGTTTTCCTTCTGCCGCTGCCATTTATTCAACAAAATTTGAGATGTAACATGCGGCCTTATTGCCTCATCCCTTGATGCCTCTCCCCATTTGTATCGGCTCTTTTATTGGTTATGATGCCTTCTAATCTCTCTATATTCATCAGCCGATATTTGCATTTTGGGATCGACTGTTCTAGTTTCTCTTGCTCTTGTTGATGTTAGGACTTTAGTCTTCCCTTTGAGCAACTTAGCATCAACTATGTTCTGATCTCTTGGGAAAGGATTATCATCAACATTCATCTTTCGAGGTATATCAAATTTGAGCCCCTCTTGCTAAATAGCCCTCTATATATGTTGCCAGAAAACTCTACACTCATTAGTAGAATGAGAAGTGGCATTGTGAAATTTACAGAACTTCTTATTCTTCAACTGATTGGGAGGTAACATAACATGATTGTCAGACAACTTGATCTGTCCCTTCTCAAGCAAGAAATCAAAGAGCTTGTCCGATTTTGTGACGTCGAAATCATAGCTCTCTTCGACTCCTCTTCCCCAAGGATTTGGCACCATTACTGTCTTCTTACCCCAATTCCATTCAGTCATGGTAACCTCTTCTTCTTCATCTTCTTCATAGCCATCATCAACTAAATATGGATTATAGGTTTCGACAATTGTGACACTTTTCTGGAATTAGGTATCTCTGCATATGTTCTGGAATTGGCTATTGAGCGCTGCCACTCGTTGAGCCAACTGACCTAAATTGTCAAACTCTTGCCCAAGCAGCTTCTCTCTCCACATTGGCAACATTCATTGAATGGCCAAAGCAGCTAGTTGATCATCGGTTAAGTTCAATGAGAAGCATAAATTTCTGGTCTCTCGGAACGTCTAAAGAAACTCGGTGCCCGATTCATTAGTTCTTTGCCTTATAATCGTCAAATCGGTAATTTTCCTTTCTCCTATCCTAGTGTAAAAATATGTATGAAACTTCTTCTCTAGGTCAGCCCAATTAGCAATGGAGTTAACTAGCAGCGATGAAAACCAAGTAAAGGCTGGTCCTAATAGAGACAAGGAGAAGAAACAAACTTGATGGGCCTCTTCAATGGATGCTTCGCCCAGCTATGTAAGATACCGACTAACATGTTCTATTATGCTTGTGCTATCTTGGCCAGTGAACTTAGCAAACTCCAAGAGCCTGTAATTTGCAGGAAGAGCGACCAAATCATACCACTATGGATATGGGCATTTGTACGAGATGGTCTACCCTTTTGGCTTCAAACCAAACTGATTCTTCATAATCTCGGTCACTCTGAGCAACAACTCATCATCATTTGAATTTGGATTTCTTTGCTATTGCTGACCCATCTACGGATTAAAATTTTGGGTACCTTGATACCCTGGATTTGAAATCATATGAAGGGTATTGTAATATGTGCCATAATAATACCCTTGTGGAATTTCTATCTGCTGAGTCCTTTGCTGGTTTGCTGCTTGAAGTCTCTGGTTGTAGATGTTGGAATCTATATCTCTATGAATCCTTTGAACTGATAGCACTATTTTTTGAGCCAACGACGGTATTTGGCCTGATGTGCCAAAATTGGCCATTTGATTCTGAATTTGCCCCGCTGGCTATTGCACATGATGCACTGACAATCCAGGATTATATTGCATCTAATTAGTAGTAGCACCCTGAACTTGCTCGGATGAGCTCTAGACTGCCTAGACATCATCATTACCTGCTGGTGCTGCTTCTTGATGGCTAGTACCGGCTTGATTAGTCCCCTGAGTCGATGGATGTGGAATATTGTAGTAAACCGGTCCAACCTGATCAACTAGATATCCATGAAACACCTCTTTCATGGTGTTGTGGAATGTGTTCAAGAAAACTACATTATGGTTCAATATGGCATCATGAACAGATTTGTTTATAACCTCTACGAAGAAACACCTGTCTTTAGCTTCGTCTGTATCTGACTGCCCATGCAACAAAACTCTTGGTAGTGGATATTTCTAAACAACTTTATTGTCATGTGTCTTGGTGTAGGACAACAAACACTTGTTCTAAAATTCTTCTATAGCTTTGTTGATGACATCTTTATCTTCATCAGGTAAGTCTTCATAAGGCACCATAAGGATGTCACTGTTGTTGTGAGCTGCCATGACAATTGTGGGGTCCTATTGAGCGTGTCAGAACGTGCGGCAGTGCAAAAACATATCGATGCGCCTAGCACACAGCAAGCCAGAAAGATCTACTTGATGGAACAAGGTTGGAGATTCGCTTGGCTTCAACGCAGAGGTAGCCGATCCTATGAATTCTTCCCGAAGGCGTGCGAGTCAATTTGACCTGCAATTGACAAGAAGAGAAAGTTTATCAGTAATTTAAGGTGGAACATGCTGGTTTTGCCTATATAGTTCCAAGTGTGCCGCTACGGGAGCAGCCAGATGGAAAAAATCGACTAAACGGCCGATGCACAAGAAAATCGGCTGTTACGGACTGTAAAGCTCGTGGATTGTGATTGATTTTATGTTGACAAGTACAACACATGCACATTTAAGTGAAAATCATTAGCAAGGTGGGTATTACTAGTGTAAAGCATTGAGCCGATGAATCTAACGAGAAAGGATATAACATGCGAACAAATTGACTGTTTAGTACAAATGAATCTACAAACGCTCTAAATCTAATCTGTTACCATCAACAGTGAGGTTCGACCGGATCGATGGTAGCTATGATGATAATAACAAACTAAAACCAAAGAATCCGTAAAACCATCTATACATTGACAGGCTTTTTGAAAGACATGCTATATGTGTGAAAGCTCAAGCGGATCAGCTGAAATAGCCAATTCAGGTGGAAAAGGGACTACAGCATGTGAGCAATCAACTATTTAACATGGACAAATCTATGAACTGATCATATTTAACTTGCTACTCTAACAGTGGGGTTCGACCGGATCGATGGCAGTCGTGATAAAGACAACAAATCAAACCTTTAAAATAAATAGATCTATTCATATTTAGCAGAATCATGGAGACACGCTGTAGGCGTTAAAGCATAGGCAATCGGCTATTTAGCCGATACAGGCACAACAAATAGTCAAGGTCATGCCTGATCAAAAACAAATCTACCAGCTAGCATCCTTCGATCTAAAGTGCCATTAGTGGGGATCGACCGGATCGTTACACCCATAATAGCGAACTATAAACCAGATTTAACTAGCCAACAAACCTCCTCAAGATCATACGTGCCTTAACCGCGTACTATGCACAATCAAGATTGAGGTAGAATAGCCGATGAAACATAACCCGTCGCTCAAAGTAAGAAACATTGTATTGTAACAAGGGAAACGACGGACTAAAAGGATGTGAGGCCGATCTAGATCGATCTCAATAGGGCAGGTTGATGTTGCTGAAACTAATGGCAATAAGAACATCAGCAAGATCAGTAACTAAATGAATCTACCCAAAGATGCCACTCTTAGGTAGAGCCAATAACTTGACCTTAATCTAATTCGAGCAGTGGAGGTCGAACTTAACCGATGCAGTCGTACTTGAACTAGATAAAGATCAATAACTAGCTTATGCTAGAGCTCGCAGTGGAGGTCAAACTTAACCGATGTAGCTTTACGAATGGAAGTATAAGTCATGACAGTACTTACAGACAAGCCGGAGGTTGGCCGGACCGATGCAGCCCTGCTTGTTGAAGAACTCACCGAGATCTATACTACTCCTACTCCTAAGGGTTGGCGTAAAGCCGAAGAAAGTAATTTATATTGATTGATTGGATGTCCTTTTTACAATAGCCGGGGTCCAATATTTATACCTAAAGCCTAAGCATGAATCCTACTCAAGTACGACTCATTACAATCTTTGGTATATAAGAAAACATTCCTAACTTAAGAAAACTTGGACCCTAATCTTTCCTTTTTTGTAGAGTCCGACATGTATTTTTCGACGCCAGCCGTAGCTTATTGTCGTTATCTGCTGACGTCATCTGAAGGGAGCCAATTCTAGTGCCACATCTGAATCAGCTGATATCGACCCTTATGCAATCGATTCCTTGATGATACAATCTTGGAAGCTTTGAGTTCTCGCGTTCTTCTTCCCAAATTTTGGTGTAAATAGAAGGCATCGCTGAAGAATCAACTATGGCTCATCGCTTTTCCCTCATGTGGTCGCTGTCGTCCGTGGTTGCTGCGGAGCCGTTGGATTCTGGTGGACCTCCTCGCTGTGCCTGTGTGTCCTTAATTATACTCACTTTGGTCTGTCTTGCAGCTCTTGACATTGCTATCGTTGTCTATCGTTCTCGAGCGGATGCTTTGCCGCTGTTGTTGCTGGTCTCCTCTCTAGTAGATGCTTTGCTACTGAGGGTGTCATGGCCGCTCCCCTCTATGGATGCTTTGCCGTAGGAGGCGTCTTTGTTTCTTTCTCGATGGATACTTATTGGCCGCCAATGGAACCCTTGGCGGATGCTTTGCCGCTATTGGCTCTTTGGTCCCCATTCTGGTAGATGCTTTGCTGCCGAGAGCGTGCGGGCCCACTTCATGGAGGGTGCTTGGCCGCTGTGGTCACTTAGTCTTCACTGGCGGATGCTTTGCTGCTGTTGCTACTGGATATTGATGTGTCTTCTTTGGGTGGATGCTTTGCCACCACGACTTTATCTTTGTTGTGGGCAACCTTAGCGTTGATTACTTTTATTGCAGGCACAGTTGTAGGTTTAGGGTGTCGAGGGCAGTTGCTCTTTCTTATGTCTTTTTTATTGTTCCTATGTTTATTTTAGGTCACTCACTACTGTCTTAGTGGTTTGTAATATGTGCTATGAGGGTTCTTTCATAGCTGACTTGTAATTCACTCCTCTTAATTAGAAACGGGCTATATCCCCAGATCCAGAAAAAATGACTAAGGGGGTGTTTGGTTCTTCAGTCGCTCCTAAAATTCATGTCACATCGAATGTTTAGATATTAATAAAGAGTATTAAATATAGATTAATTACAAAACCAATTACATAGATGGAGGCTAATTTGCGAGACATTTTTTAAGCCTAATTAATATATCATTAGCTTATGCTACTGTAGCATCATGTTGTCAAATCATGGACTAATTAGGCTTAAAAGATTTGTCTCGCAAATTAGTCGTAAGTTGTGTAATTAGTTTCGTAATTACACTACTACAAAAATGATTTGTAGCAACGCCTTCGTTTCTTTGTAGGGGCGGCTCTATATTGAGCCGCCCCTACAAATGATTGCTAAATGAGCCGCCCTTACAAATGTATTTATAGGGGCGGCCGGTGTTATCAGCCGCCTCTACAAATGGCCTGATTTATAGAGGCGGCTCTATATCCAGCCACCCCTACAAAAGGGCCCCTACAAATAGACGTCGAGTATTAAAAATTAAGCACTAAAATTCAAATTTTGTAAACGACTTCGGATGGAGAAACAACCAAAATGAAAGTTGTAGATCTCGAAAAGTTATGAAACTTTGTAGTTGACAACTTTTTGATTTGAAATCATCTTGTCAAGGAAAACTATGTTTGAATTTCCAAAATTTTGAAATTTGAATTTTATAAACGACCTCGGATGGATAAACAGTAAAAATGAAAGTTGTAGATCTTGAAAAGTTATGAAACTTTGTAGTTGACAACTTTTTGATTTGAAATCATCTTGTTAAGGAAAACTATGTTTGAATTTCAAAATTTTGAAATTTGAATTTTTTAAACGACCTCAGATGGACAAACAATAAAAATGAAAGTTGTAGATCTTAAAAAGTTATGAAACTTTGTAGTTGATAACTTTCTCATTTGAAATCATCTTGTTATGGAAAACTACGTTCGAATTTCTTAAATTTGAAATTCAAATTTTATAAGTGACCTCGGATGAAGAAACTACCGAAATGAAAGTTGTAGATCTTGAAAAGTTATAAAACTTTGTAGTTGACAACTTTTTCATTTGAATTAGTTTAGGGCCTGAAATAATCAATTTATGCTCAATTTTGTATAATATGTGGGGGAACCAAAATGGAATATAGACACAAGTGATCGTGAGGTGCAGTAGTAGAGGAGTTTACGCGTGAGCGAGAGGTTGCGAGTTCGAAACCCAGCCGACGCAAAGTGTGCAAAAATCGTGAAAAAATGCTGCAATGATAGATTGGGTGTGTGTGGCTACTGGTGGGGACCTCCTCGGATAAAAAATTGCTATTTTTTGTCCTTTTTCGTAATTTCTGAAAATTGATTTATAGAGGCGGTTCAATATGCAGACACCTCTACAAATCAAATTGATTTGTAGGGGCGGTCTGGAAACTGCCTCTACAAATCAGCGATTTGTAGCCACCCTTTCGTAGGGGCGGCTGGTAAAACCGCCCCTATAAAAAGCTATGAGCCGCCCCTAAAAATTGTTTTTTACATAGTGTATCTAAACATTTAATACTCTATATATGTATCTAAACATTTAATGTGATAGAAATTTTAGGAGCGCATGTAGAAACTAAACGAGGCCTAATTGACCGGCCAAAGTCTTTTTTGCTGCAGCAACAACTACTCTAACGAACACAGTGCTAATCCTCGTGACGTTAACTAACACCAGTGCTGATCCCCGAGACGGCACGGCACACGCCGGCACGTCTACTAAGCCGAGTATATAATAAATAAGCCACAGCGCTCTACTTATGGCTCCTGAGCAGATACACAAACGTCCATCGAAGAAGCCAGACTGCATGCCAGAGGACAAGTACATGCAACACCTCGACACAGACTATAGGGCTCGCGATCGAAGGCAATAGATACCTACCCAGCAAGGTATAGACAGCCATGACCATGAAATCTTCATCATTGTCCAAGCCATTGGTCTCCTTGTTCTTCCTCCTCCTGCGGAAGCTCGCCGGTCGTCGGCACCACCGTGCCACCAGGATGGCAGTGACGATGAAGCCGAGCCCGCCGCCGCCGCCGCTGGACATGCTACATGGCCAGACCCTAGTGGTCGACGTGGAGGCGTGGATCCTGCGAACCGCCGGTGTCCGCCTTCCCGTACTTCATGCTCGTGGCCATCGAGGCCGGCGGCTTCCTCCGGGGCCTTCTCCTGCTGCTGCTCTACCCGCTGATGTTCCTCCTCCCCGGCGACGGCGCGCGGGCTAGGGCCATGGCCACGGTCGCTCTCGTCGGTCTGGAGGAGAAGGAGGTGGCCAGGGTCGGCAGAGCAGTGCTCCCCAAGTTCTTCCTTGAGGCCACGGCGGCGGAGGGCGTGGCGGCGGTACAGGCAGCGGCGCGGGTGGTGGCCGTGAGCGCGACGTTCCCGAGGGTGATGGTGGACGGGTTCTTGAAGGAGTATGTCGGCGTGGACGCCGTCGTGGGGCCTGAGGTGAGGTCGGTCGGTGGGGTCCTCGCCGGGCTGATGGACGAGGAGGACGCAGCCGAGATGGCAGCGAAGACGCTCCGGGCGCTGTTTGGCGACGAGTTGGAGGTGGCCGGAAAGAAGGGCGCCGTGGGGCTCGTCGGACCGGCGAGCAGCGGTAGGGTGCACTACCTTTTCTCTCCTTACTACTGCAAGGTGAGACCGTCAGAGCATTGCTTATTACTCTCCTAACATTAACCGTCCGATATACGTGATGTTACAGTACGTCAAAGACGCATAAAACGTTGCAATAATATATATAACACCCAGATATTATTTTTCTTTTAAAAAGTTGCTTTTCTCATCTTTTAGGGTAGTTTTAAAATTTACTATTTAGAGAGAAGAAAAGGTCAAGCAATACGGTAGAAGTGTAGCCGATAGTGGGTGGAAAAAAAGAACTCTATATGATAACGGTAGGAACGCCAGCCACGGGCTCATATATTAGGAAGGTCGTGTGAAGTGTAGCGTAAGGGAAAATGAGTCCAAAATTTCAAATGGTAAACTAGGAGGTCAACATTGGTGGTGAACCATAGAGTGTACAAGTAATATAGTTAATAAGTATATATAGTTAATAACGGTGATATCATACATAGATATATATTTTTTCCATTCCAAAATTATAAGTCGCTTTAACTTTTTTAGTACATTCATTTTACTATGCATCTACATATAATATTATGTCTAGATACATAGCAAAATGGATGAACTAAGAAAGTCAAAGTGACTTATAATTTAAAACGGAGGGAATAGTATAGAAGTGTTGTAGTAAGAATATGAAGAAAACCATAGAAGTGTACAAGTATATATAACCAGTAGTGGACCTAGAACTTTGTATAAGCCTGGGCGGATCTCATGGCTAAGTATGAGATTAAGCCTAATCTCTTAAAAATATAGGCTAAACACTGATTTTACATAGGGGAATTGACGCTGATGAGCTCGAGCGGCAGCCTAGGGTCACCGAGCCTTGGGTCCATATAACCATGTTTGTTTGCAAGTCTTAGTCATGCACGAAAGTGTCTTTTTTGTATTGGTTAACCATACTCAATCAACAGGTTCAGTTCCCTGCAAACGACGCTTATTATGTACCTCCATCCTAAAGAGAAAGTTATTCTAATTTTATATTGGTTAACGTCGAAGTCCATGTTGGCCTATATAGCAGTGCGATACACAACCTCCTAATTAATTAGCCTTTCACATCGCTTATTATGTACCTCCATCCTAAAGAGAAAGTTATTCTAATTTTATTCTAAGCCACGCTATCTTAGATTTGACTAATATGTTAAGAAAACAACTGTATTTATGATATCAAAATAAACATGACCAGATTCATCTTGAAATATATTTTCATAGTTTCCCTATTTCACTACGGGGAACGGGAGCTTCTAAAATACTCGGCAAAGGGCACATGACAAAAATTTATCGGCAAACTCACTTTGTCGAGTGTTTTTCGTCGGGCACTCGGCAAAGACGTTGCCGAGTGCCCAAAAAACACTCGGACAAACATTTTTCGCAAGAAATAAAAAAAACAAATTGCCACCGGCCACCGCCCACCACGGCCACCACACTGCCACCGACCGCCGCCCACCATGGCCACCACGCCCGCTGCCCCCAGCCGGACGCCACCACGCCACCCACGCCACGCGCCCACCACGGCCATCACGCCACCAAGCCCCACGCCAGACGCCGCCCGCCACCACGCCACCACGCCGCACGCCCGCCACGCCGCACGCCACCCGCCACGCTGCACGCCACCCGCTGGATCCGGAGGAGAGGGGAGGGTCGGCCGCCGGGACGCCGTCGGATCCGGGAGGGGAGGGGCTGCCGCCGGATCTGGGGAAGGAGTGGAGGGGGCGGTGCCGGGGAGAAGGGGAGGGGGGCAGAGGCCGGGGGAAGGAGGGGTGGCCGGGCTGCCGGATCTGGCCGGGAGGGAGGGGGACGGCACCGGGGAGAAGGGGTGGGGGCTTGCGAATGCGGCGCGGGGGAGAAGGGGAGGGGGCGTGCGGACGCGGCGGGCGGAGAAGGGGAGGGGGCGTGCGGACGCGGCGCAGGAGAGAAGGGGAGGGGGCAGCGGCCGGGGGAAGGAGGGGTGGCCAGATCCGGCCGGGAGGGGAGGGGCCGCTAGCGGGAGAAGGGGAGGGGGCGTGCGGACACGGCGCAGGGAGAAGGGGAGGGGGCCGTGCGGGGAGAAGGATAGGACGTGTCCGCGGTTAAAAAACATTTTTTTCCTTTGCCGAGTGTCCTGGATCTAGGCACTCGGCAAAGTTTTTATTTTTTATTTTTTTTTCTTCTCCTTCTTTTCTAGAAAAAATATTTTTTTCCTTTGCCAAGTGTCCTAGATTTGGGCACTCGACAAAGTTTTTTTTCATTTTTTTTCTTCTCCTTCTTTCCCAGAAAAAATATTTTTTCCTTTGCCGAGTGTCCTATATCTGGGCACTCGGCAAAGTTTTTTTTATTTTTTTTCTTCTCCTTTCCCAGAAAAAAGATTTTCTTTCTTTGGCGAGTGTCCTAGATCTGGGCACTCGGCAAAGTTTTTTTTTCATTTTTTTTTCTTCTCCTTTCCCAGAAAAAGATGTTTACTTCTTTCTCGAGTGTAAAAAAACACTCGGCAAACCTCATCTTTGCCGAGTATTTTTTTTACACTCGGTAAACCCCGTCGTTGCCGAGTGTTTTTTTTTGCCGAGTGTTTTTAGCGCAACACTCGGCAAAGATCTTGTTTGCCGAGTGCTCGAGAGAATACACTCGGCAAATTTACGTTTCTGGTAGTGTTTGTGGTCTGATAAATCTTGTTATTTTTTACATAAATTTGGTTAAACTTAAGATTGATTAACTTAGTAAAACACTAAAATAGCATTCTTTTTTGATGGGGGAGTATATTCCTTCCGTGGATCATAATTAACGTAGACCATGATGTTCTTGCAAAATAATTTTTTATTAGCATAAATTGGTTCATAATCATAGCATCACAAATATAACAGTTAAATTAAAAGCATTTATATGTGTGTAAATTGCACCTATAGTAGGTGCTACAATTTGAACTCTGATCGTGGAAACATAACCAGGAACAAGCGATTTCCTGGTTATCATGGAACATTAATAGCTTGAAACCCACATGTATAGCGTTTTTAATATAGGTCTCCAATTACAAATAAGTTAGACTTTTTTACACATCAGTCTACAAATCATAACTTTTATTTAACTATCATTTATTGTTTTCATATATCGGTTACACATAACAAAATTATATTATTAGAAAACTACTCATTTCGTCTCAAAAAATATATAATCCTAGAGTATTGCTTAGTGAAAGCATCTTAAATTTCATTAAATTTATATAAAAAATATTAACGTTTATCTATTGTACTAAATAAACATCATTAGATGTTCATGGAAGATATTTTCATAATATACATTTTTAGAGTCTTAAATGTTAGTATCATTTTTTTTCCAAATTCAACTAAAGTTAAGTTAGTTTGACTCTAACTAAACTTAGAATTGTATTATTTCTGGAACAGAGGTAGTATTTTTTGAATGACCAGGAGAGAGGTCCAGGCTAGGAGTAAAATTGTAAAAAGTATAATGACCAGGAGCCCCATCAGATCAAATTGAAAATGAAATCCTACCTAATCTAATCCACGTACGGACTCTGAATAATCTTCCGTAATTTGCATTAACATTATTATCAGCAATTAAAATGTTCCTCGCCAAATTAGCAACAAAAAGATTTATTATATATATATTTTTTGTCATAATAAATATAGTCGCAGTCAACTAACGCCAGTGCTGAATGCTGATCCTCGTGACGGCACACGCCAGCGCCCTTGACATTACGTTGCACACCTTCTGTGCGTGCAGGAAACTTTCGCTGTGAGCGAGGCCGACACGCGGGGATGGCGACCGCTGCCGCGGGACAAGTACCCGAGGCCCCTCGTCTTCCACGACGGCCGCCTCGCCTTCGCGCCCACGCCGCCGGCCGCGCTCGCCATGTACACCTTCCTCCCGTTCGGCATCGCGCTCGTCGTCTTCCGCACCATCGCCTTCTCCTTCCTCCCGTACCGCGTCTGCTTCCCCGTTGGCGCGTTCACCGGCATGCACTACCGCCTCGTGGGCGGCCACGTGCCCACCGCGCGCCAAGGCGGCGAAGGCGGCGGCGGTGGCGGGCGACTGTACGTGTGCAACCACCGCACGCTGCTGGACCCCATCATCGTGGCCGCGGCGCTGGGGAAGCCGGTGACCGCGGTGACGTACAGCCTGAGCCCGGTGTCGGAGCTGATCGCGCCGATCCGCACGGCACGCCTGACGCGGGACCGCGAGAAGGACCAGCGCAACATGGCGGCGGTGCTGGCGCGCGGCGACCTGGTGGTGTGCCCCGAGGGGACCACGTGCCGGGAGGAGTACCTACTCCGGCTCAGCCCGCTTTTCGCCGAGCTCGGCGTCGACGTGAACCCCGTGGCGCTGGACACCCGCGTCGGCATGTTCTACGGCACGTCCACCAAGCCGGGGGCCAAGTGGATGGACCCTTTCTACTTCATGATGAACCCGCGGCCGGCCTACCGCGTGGAGTTCCTGCCGCGCTCCGCCACAACGCCGGTGGACAACGGCGGCCGCGGCGACAGCATCGACGTGGCGAACCGGGTGCAGCGCGGGCTCGGCGAGGCGCTGGGGTTCGAGCTCACCGGGCTGACCCGGAAGGACAAGTACATGACGCTCGCCGGCAACGAAGGCGTCGTGCCGACCGCGCCCAAAAAGCACTGACTTAAATTGTCCGAGTACAGAATACTCAGGAGTATCATGTGGTTTTTCCGTTCCAGTGAGCACTCAAAAATAAAACACACATTTTATTTGTAAGCGTGTAAGGTTACCATTTAGATTGCAAATCAAACAATCTATGAACAAGCTCAACAAAAACAAATCAAATCTATATTGAATATGCGCAAATAAGCTTTACTGGAGTATGCTGGAGTGATGGACTGATGGTTTGAAATTTGAAAGGTGGCTTCGATTCTGTTTTTCTGCCACCAAACCTGGCACCTTCTTACGTCCAACCGACCACACGCCTCACTATGATTTTTTTTCTTATAATCTTAATTCTGTTGTAGTTGTACGATTTTACGATTGGAAGCAATTTATGATTCTAATCACAAAATACGTAACCTTAATACTCTATTAGTTCCAAATCATATAGGTTATTTTGTTTTTTTAATATAGTTTTACTAAGTGTCTAGACATACTCCACCCGTTCCAAAATAAGTGTCATAATATTGACTAGGTTTGTACAAAATATTAGCAATATTTAAATCTTTAAATAAGTTTATTATAAAAATATATTCAACGATTCCTCTCATGATACTAATTATGCAACATAAATATTAATATTTTCTTATATATATTTTGGTCAAAGCTAAAAGTATTTGACTTCTTAGAAAGTGAGGATGACACTAATTTTGGGATGGAGAGTAATATATATCTAGGTGCATAGATATAACTATGCATCTAGAAAAATCAGAATGATTAATCTAGAATGGAGTATTTATTATCCTAGAAAAATATGGTCTCAATGTATGACCTCCAATCATTGTAGAAAATATAGTATCATAAAATGGCATCTTTTCCCCTGTCTGACACATTCAAAGAAGACACACACTCACACATACAACAACCTCTCTTTCTCAATCTCCGTCAAAATAAATTCTAGGTCATGAGTTCTCAGAAAGTAGGCGGGCAGCCAGTTCCCCACCCTACCTTCTCCTCCAATCCGCTTCCAACTTGATCTCTCCACTAGATCCAACCCCGAATCGACACCTGCTCATCAATCTGTTCGCTCCCAACCTCATCGGACCGGCAGATCGACACCTGCTCAGTAAATCGACTCAGCTCCCCACGCGTCCACCCCTCCTCCCCCATCGGCCTGATTCCACCGCTCTTCTTTTCATTGATCCGAATCCCCCAACATGCTTTACTCCGATGATGAGCCCTATAGATTTGTTATTCTCCTATTTCTGGCCAAGTTGTTGTTTCCCCTCGCCACCATGGAAAAGGGTCACTCTCTCGATAGGGCTCCACCATCAATCCCACCCTCTCCGCTAGATCCTCTCCCGCATAACTGACAAATCCCTCGATCCACCAACTCGCCCCACTTGTTGTGGAGCTTGCAAGGTCCATGCAGGCTCTGCAACTTTCATCACGTGCTGCAAGGACTCAATAATGGGTCCATGAAGAGGTGGATGAATCGCAGTTCACCCTGCTTATGATGGTGGTGGACACCCAGACCACAACGACTATATATCTCTCTAGGCAGTCCGGTCGGACCTGAAAAGAGCATGGAAATAGAGCTATGGAGTTATCTCTCGGGACCCACTCTCGCCTCAAGGCTGTCATAGGCCTCGCTCGCAGTCAAGAACTAGAGGAACATCAAGCTACATCTGCAGTTTGAGGAATGAGGATCCACGGGAGGAGGCACATCTGACAACCCCAACACCAGATCTTAGGTTAGCGTTCGTCGCTGGGACGCAAAGTCCCCAATCGGTGATAGAGATGTAGACATTGGCTCTCAACAGATGGATCCAAGTGTTGGTGGCACACGAGGTACAGGATCGGCTATATAGGCCTCTATAGACGATCTTTTTTATCCTCTTGGCCTCTCTAGCAACGAACCTCTAGGAGAGGTGTTGCGCCCTTCTCGCAGGTTGGCTCAAAGCCAGATTCAACAACCATAACTCCATGGGTTTGCCCCCTATCATGTCAAAGGGCCAACTACTACGACAACATGGAGCTCTAGGACTACCAACATTTGCCACAAAGGGGTGTTCCTCCTCCTCTCGCTTCCCTAGTCGGGGGGAGGGGGTGGCCAGATTTGGCCACTCATCCTCAGCTTGTGCAACGAGACCTCCCAAATAGGCATCCAAATGCGCCATAGGATCTCCATTGCCAAGGATCTTAGCCTCCAACTGAAGGCCTACACTGCCACTCTGCTAAGGACAACATATAGCAGGCTCTAACGCTAGCCTCTAAGGCGCCATGGGTGCCATGAGTCTCCTGGCATGGAATCGTCAGGGTTCAGGCGGGAACCTCAGTAGTTCTAAAGTGTTGCACGTTGCCCACCTCATCGCCTCAACCAAAGCACATGTTATTTTCATTTCAGAAACAAGGAACTCTAGATTGACTAAAATTGCTCTAATAAATGGTTTTGATGTTGATCATGCATACATCGTTCCATCCCAAGGCCTTTCTGGAGGTCTTTGGCTTCTTTGGAGTCAGGAAGTAGATGTTGATGTAGATAGCTATAGCCAGAACTACATCCTTGCTTTGTGTGTTTATAAGCAGACCATATGATGAACTTTGGCTTAATCTGCATGTATGGAGATCCCCACCACCAAAACACTATTAATATTTGGTCCCAAGTGCAAGCTTTTGATGTAAAATATCCTAAATTACAATGTTATGCATGGGGGATCTAAACAATATCATGAATGCCAATAAAAAAGCTAGGGCCTAGACCGGCAGATGCTAGACATATTTTTTATTTTTGTTGCATGGTTATGCAATGTGTTTTGTTTGATTTGGGTTACACCTGGACCAACAAACGTTTCAATTCTAATCCCACTTATGAGTGCTTGGATCATTGTTTAGCAAATGCAGAATGATGTACAGCTTTCCCAACTACCATGGTCTACCATCTCGCCATGATGAGGAGTGATCATGCGCCCATTCTTTCTGTCCTCAATTCCAACCGAACTAAAACTAACAAACCTTTCAAGTTTGAAAATTGGTGGCTTTTGGAACAGGATTTCCAGCATGTGGCAAAGACAAGCTGGCAACATTCAACTCAATGCCCTTTCACCAAAAAATAATTTTTTTTACCACTGAGCTCAAAATATGGAGAAAATCCAAGCCAAAACTCTCAGACCAGCTAGAAACAATCGAACAACAACTGGCCAACCCACCACACCTCTAGAACCAATCAATCCAAAGAGAACTCACTCACCAACACCACATTATCCTTACCAAACAAGACATCTTCCACCGATAAACATACAAAAAGACTAGGCTACCAAAGGGGACAAACACTTCTTTTTCCACCAAACCATCCTCAAAAGAACTAGACACAACTGAATCACCCACCTTCACAACCTGGATGGCACCATATCTACAACTCCTCAGCAGCTTGCAACCACTATGAATGACTACTTCAGCAATATCTTCACATCCCAAAATCACTCTCTACCGCCTAAGGACAATGACAACTCAAATTACCCCAACCAAGTAAAGTAAACAAATGAATATATTGACCCCATAACTAATTTGCAGGAACTTCAGCGAATTGTTAAACGAATGAGAAGCAATGCCGTTGTAGGTCTAGATGGCCTCAATGCAGGTTTCTACAAATCCACTTGGCATCGGGTTGAACATGACGTTCATCAGATAACTCAGTCTTTCTATTAGACAACAAGTCTTTCTTGTTGACGGTGACTCGGTGAGAAATTGTCATACTTTCACATACTCAAAACACCACCAGCAGTCTCGAAATAAAAGGAAGATAAACATATCATGAGCATAATTTTATCAAATAATAGGTTCCACATGTATATGGAGTATTTCTCTGCAGGACTTAGCAACGGGGAAGAAATGGAGCTTGTGGGCCCACACTAGGGGGGGTCGGCTGTCCACCCTAGTGGGTCCCACTACCCTCTCAAGCTTCCCATGATCCAAGAAACACAATCCAAATCAATATCCACCCATGGATGCAAGGTGTGCTTCTTCTCAATAGCCCACAATCAAAGCACAAGGATTGGATGGTTGACATCTCCACAAATTGATGTGACAAGAAGGTCCCACATGTATATACCCACTCTTGATTATGCTAAGAGGGCCTACACTTGAGGCGATGGCCCCACATGGCAAGGAGGGGGTTAGCCTATGCCCTCTATGGTCGGTCGACAACCTTATTGTACCCCCACCGACCTCTAGCATGTTCCCATGAAAAGAAACACACTAAGTGAAGATCCTCACCATTGATTGAATGGGGGTTTGATCCAAGGGAATAGAAGATGCATCACATGGATATATGGGCCCACTCTAAGTAGTATAAATAGAGAGGTATCACTCACTCTCAAGACACACCACAAGGAGGAAGACTCTCCACTCTCTCAAGATGTAGTAGTGCAATCATGTGATTAAGATAGAACCATAGAAGTAGAGTTAGAATCATTGGAAACCTTTGAAGGGTGACCATGATGCCTAAGAGGGGGGGTGAATTAGGCAACTTAAAATTCAAACTCTAAACTATTGCCTCTTTTTCTAACCTTAGCAAAACCTATGCAAAAGACAAACTATCTAAATGTGCAACTACGGTTTTGCTAATGTGTTGCTATCTCTACCGCAAAATGAGTAAAGTAATCAATGTAAATGCAGAAGCTAAAGAGCAAGGTAGAGATATGCAAACTCCCATCGACGACTCCGTTATTTTTATCGAGGTATCGAGAAGCGCACAAGCTTCCCCCTAGTCCTCATTGGAGCCCCTCGCAAGGAATCCCTCGCAAGGGCCAAGCTCCCGGTCGGGTAACTCCGTGGATAGCCTCAGGCCTTCCCCACGCACAAGTGGGTATTCGACGTGCCTTCTAGCAAGCCTCTCCTGGATGCTCCCCGCCGTCTTCACTATCAAGCTTCCGGCAGAAACACCGCTGGCCTTGTTTCCTCCGATACACGGTGGCGGCCACACCACAAACACGGTTGGTGTGATCTCGCAAGACTACAAGCCCCTCCGATATACAACAATGGTGCGTGCAAGCACTGAGTGGTAAGAGGTATGCAAACCTCACTAAACACTAGGCCTAAACCTAGAGCAAGCGCATAAGCGGTGGTCTAATCAACCTAAGCACTTCGCAAAGCACCTATGCTAATCACCTAATAAAACACTAAGCACTATGCAAGTGGAGATCACTAAAATGGTGTATCAACACCCTTCGTATGTTTCCTCAGCTCCACACACCTCAAATGGCTGGTTGGGGGTTGTATTTATAAGCCCCACTGAGAAAGTAGCCGTTGGGGACAAAATCCCGCTTTTCTACTACTGACCGGACGCTGGAGTCATCCTGATCGGACGTGTCCAGTCATCCCGACCGTTAGAGCCACGAACAACTGATCGGACGCTGCCAGCGTCCGGTCACTTGCCACCGAACGCGTTCGGTCGCAAGTTCGCCGCTCTGGAACCTCTCTGTACTCGATCGAACGCTGTTGTCCTACGTTCGGTCGGTTTTGCCGCCAGCGTCCGGTCACTTGCTGAGTGTGTTGTCGGACTGATGAACAGTGCCATCGGTGCATCCGGTTGATTCACTTGTTCAGCGTCCGGTCGCTGCTTGCTGATGCCGAGCCACTGATCGGAGCGTCTGGTCACTTTTCTCCAGCGTCCGGTCCAGTGTCCGGTCACTTCTGTGAGCTCGTTTCTTTGTGATCTTGCATACGGCTAGGTTCCTATTTTCGTGCTTGGACTTTGCTTGATATCTTGGGTCTTCTCTTGTGCTCCTAAGGTCTTGCTTGTGGTGTTGATCCTCGGATCATCATGTTGCCTTCGTCCAAGTCACGTCTTGCACCCTATTGAACTACAAAACAAACACTTGCAAATTCATTAATCCAATTTGGTTGTGTTGGTCATCAAACACCAAAATCCAAAGTAAATGGGCCTAGGGTCCATTTTCCTTACAATCTCCCCATTTTTGGTGATTGATGACAACACGACCAAAGCAAGCAAATAATAGAATTTTGAAAATTTTAAAAACTACCTACTTGCTAGGATGCAATGCAAGAGGCAAGATTATATGATGCTAAAAGATACTACTTGTAAGACTACATAAAAACTTATCTTGCCCTTGCAAATGTCCCCATGTGGTATTATGGATTTAAGCCTTGCTTCCTATAAATTCTCCCCATTACATAGGCTAATCCATAATCCACTATCCTCCCTTTCTTGGACCATTACTACAAATTAATGCTTGCTTTTGGTCCTCTAAATTCTCCCCCTTTGGAATCAAACACCAAAAAGGAAGACATTAGTAGCACAAGGGAGGGTCAAACTTTGTGATCCTTTATGTGTAGAGTGAAATAGATCACAAAATTTGACTCTCACATTATATAGACTAAGCTCCCCCTAAATATATGCATACATATGATAGAAGGCAAAGCATATGCATAATTGGCAAAGTATTGCACAAGGGAATTTAATCTATATAAAGCACGGAGAAAGCATATAAGTATCAAAATGAAATCAACATGATGATATCGATTTAGAAATACCACATGTGGAAATCAATTTGATTTCTACCACTTGCAATCGGTGGTGGATATTTAAAGTATGATGCTTAACTCCAGGGACTCCATTTTCCTTGCAATGAGACTACTACACACATGATAAGCTTGAAAAGGTGTTAGTCTCAAAGCATCCAACTTGTAGAGTAATCTTCCCCTAAATTTGTGCATACAAGTATGGAATACTTGTAGGAAACATGCACATTGATTTTAAAATAAAAAATACCACTTGAAAGATGACATCACATGAATGTGAGAATCATTTTCGAAGGTGATATTCGGGAGAAATTATCTACAATTTAGACTTTGGCACATATTAGATGAACAATTGTAGGGACAAGCTATGTGCCGTGCTCCTAAACAATTTTAAACCATGTAGGATTGCTCCAAGGAATAAGAATGAAACCGAGCAAGCCTACCATATGAAATACCTAGTGTATGCATGACAAAATATATAAGAATGCAAATGCAAACCTAGGCATGAGGAGTAACTAGATGCTAAAAGATACTAATTATAGGAAAATTAAATCTAATACCAATTGAAGTAAATTGAATCTAGTTACCTAACATGGGAAGGGGAATTTGGGTCCATAGTATTCACTAACCCACTTGGCAATGATTTTGTCCATCATGATGCACCCCATGAAATGCATCCCATACTTTGCCAAGTCTCCAAATTCCTCGATGTCCATCGGACTTCTCACTTCCCTTTCGGGATCCAAACCTTCTTGGTGCTCTTCATGTTGGAAATGATTTCCTTCGGCACCCAAAAGCGTTTGACCCCATTGTTGGCTTGCTTGTACACCTTGATGGCCACCACCTTGTCATTTTTCTTTTTCTTCAAGAGATAAGGTGTGGAGGCCTTCTTGTCCACCTTGTTGGTGTAGGTGTTGGAGAGCTTGCTTGTTTGCTTCTTCTCTTTCTTCTTTGCTCCTCCCCCATTCTTCACCTTGCACTCATAGGACTTGTGACCTTCCTTGTGGCACACGTAGCAAACCACGGTTTGTCCTTCATCAAGCTTCTTCACTCCCTTGACGGTGTTATCTTGATGAAGTTGGGCTTGCTTCGCCTTGCCTTTCACTTGACTCAAGTCCTTGGTGAGGCGAGCTACTTCTTGCTTGAGTTGCTCATTCTCCTTTGCAACTTCTTGTGTGCATGTATCTACAACAACTTTCTCAACACAAACTTGGTTGCACAAGGTGAGTCTAAAAATAAATCATTACAAGAAGTAGAGGCATCCTTTTTAGACATGTTAATGATAGAACTTTTCTTTTTAGATGCCTTGGTGGGGGTTGTGCTAACGGCTTCAAGATTAGCAACTTTATTAGTTAGCTCATCACAATGTTTGCACATGGTTTCCATTTTAGCAAGCAAACTTTTATAAGCATCTTGTGAGCTAGCTAATTTTTCTTTTAATTTTTCATTTTTCTTTACAAGTTGCTCATCATTGATTGTGCATGCATTTGTTGTTGCACTAGCCTCAAGTTGCTCAATTTTAGTAGATAGTTGAACATTAAGATTAGCAAAATTCTCATATTGTTCAAGCAAAGTTTTGTATGCTTCTTGTGAACTATCTAGCTTTTCTTTTATTTTCCCGAGCTTCTTTTGTTGACTAGTGCAAACTTTAGCATAATTAAGGTTTTGTTGCATAATTTCTTCATAAGAAGGCATTTCATCATCACTATCACTCTCACTAGAGGATGAGCTTTCGTTACCTCGTGCCATAAGGCACACACGAGAAGAGCTTGATGATGAGTGTTTGCGCCCTCGCCTCTTGTGATGATGTTCTTCTTCACTTGAAGAATCATCCCATGATCTTATTGATGTGAGGGCTTGGTTCTTGCATGCCTTCTTCTTTGTCTTGGGTGTGGGCTTGTTTGGACAAACTTCAACAAAGTGCCCCAACTCGCCGCATCCATAGCATCCTCTCTTTCTTTGCTCATTTCTTTGATTGGTGAAAATGAGATCTTGGATTTGGATGGGCACACCCTTGACATTGAAGCTTTTGGATCATCTTCTCCACCTTGTTGATTAGTTTGATTGATTCTTCATCAAGGTCGGAGGTGGAGGAGGAAGATTGATCATCATCACTTGAATCTTCATCATCATCATCATCATCATCCTCATCTTCTTCTTCTTCTTCACTTGAGGAGCTTGAGCTTGAGCTTGAGCTTGTCTCAACTTGCTTGCTCTTCATCTTCTTCTTACCACATGCAAGAGCTTTGCCTTTGCTTGATGAAGAGGCTTCTTCTTGACCCATCTTCCAGTGACATTTCAAATGCCACTATCTTGCCAATGACTATGGCTAGGGTCATGGTGCTCAAGTCCTCCATATTGTGAAGGATGGTGATGATGCTTGCATATTTCTTTTGTGGTAGCACGGAGATAATCTTCCTCACGATATCCGCATCATCTAGCTTTGTTAATCCTATAGAATGGAGCTCATTGATAATTAGATTCAAACGAGAATACATATCACGAACAAGCTCATCATCATTCATTTCGAAGGAATCATAATTTTGTTTAGCTAGACAATGTTTTTGCTCACGGACATTACTTGTGCCGTCATGGAGCTCTTGGAGTTTTAACCATATTACATTTGCCGTATTTAAGGTGAATACTTGGTTAAACACATCCATGCTAAAAGATTCAAACAAGCAATTTTTTGCTCTAGCATTGAAATGAATTTCTTTTTCATCACTCTTCGTGGGTTTATCAGGATTCTTAATGGGTTTCATCCCGTCACGAGTGACTCTCCAAACTCCCAAGTCAACCGCCTCAAGGTAGCAAGCCATTCTAGCTCTATAATAGAGGAAGTTAGTGCCATCAAAGTGCGGAGGCCTAGAGGTATCCATCCAATCACTCTAAATAGCGTCGGCTCAACGATGGTTAAGCCAAAGATCCAAATTGAGCCAACCGACTCTGATACCAATTGAAGGTGACCGTGACACCTAAGAGGGGGGGTGAATTAGGCAACTTAAAATTCTAACTCTAAACTATTGCCTCTTTTTCTAACCTTAGCAAAACCTATGCAAAAGACAAACTATCTAAATGTGCAACTACGGTTTTGCTAATATGTTGCTATCTCTACCGCAAAATGAGTAAAATAATCAATGTAAATGCGGAAGCTAAAGAGCAAGGTAGAGATATGCAAACTCCCATCGACGACTCTGTTATTTTTATCGAGGTATCGAGAAGCACGCAAGCTTCCCCCTAGTCCTCGTTGGAGCCCCTCGCAAGGAATCCCTCGCAAGGGCCAAGCTCCCGATCGGGTAACTCCGTGGATAGCCTCGGGCCTTCCCCACGTGCAAGTGGGTCTCCGACGTGCCTTCCGGCAAGCCTCTCCCGGATGATCCCCGCCGTCTTCACTATCAAGCTTCCGACCGAAACGCCGCGGGCCGTGTTCCCTCCGGTACACGGTGGCGGCCACACCACAAACGCGGTTGGTGTGATCTCGCAAGACTACAAGCCCCTCCGATGTACAACAATGGTGCACGCAAGCACCGAGTGGTAAGAGGTATGCAAACCTCACTAAACACTAGGCCTAAACCTAGAGCAAGCGCATAAGCGGTGGTCTAATCAACCTAAGCACTTCGCAAAGCACCTACGCTAATCACCTAATAAAACACTAAGCACTATGCAAGTGGAGATCACTAAAATGGTGTATCAACACCCTTGGTATGTTTTCCTCAGCTCCACACTACTCAAATGGCCGGTTGGGGGTTGTATTTATAAGCCCACTGAGAAAGTAGCCATTGGGGACGAAATCCTGCTTTTCTGCTACTGACCGGACGCTGGAGTCGTCCTGATCGGACGCGTCGGTCGTCCCGAACCGTTGGAGCCGCGAACAACTGATCGGACGCTGCCAGCGTCCGGTCACTGCACCGGACGCGTCCGGTCGTAAGTTCGCGCTCTGGAACCTCTCTGTACTCGATCGGACGCTGCTGTCCTGCGTCCGGTCGATTTTGTCGCCAGCGTCCGGTCACTTGCTGAGTGTGTTGTCGGACTGATGAACAGTGCCATCAGTGCGTCCGGTTGATTCACTTGTTCAGCGTCCGGTCGCTGCTTGTTGATGCCGAGCCACTGATCGGAGCGTCCGGTCACTTCTGTGAGCTCGTTTCTTCGTGATCTTGCGTACGGCTAGGTTCCTATCTTCGTGCTTGGACTTTGCTTGATATCTTGGGTCTTCTCTTGTGCTCCTAAGGTCTTGCTTGTGGTGTTGATCCTTGGATCATCACGTCGCCTTCGTCCAAGTCACATCTTGCACCCTATTGAACTACAAAACAAACACTTGCAAATTTATTAGTCCAATTTGGTTGTGTTGGTCATCAAACACCAAAATCCAAAGTAAATGGGCCTAGGGTCCATTTTCCTTACAACCTTGTGCTCACTCGTCCTCTGTGCTAGCTAGACTGCTATTTTATCTTTATGTTTGGATTTCTGCTATGTGTGTCATCACTCATATCATATATATCACTTACCCCCACTCTAGTCTAGTTGGTATATGAGCTGGTGGATACATCATGGTTAGCTATCACATTCTTTAAGCATGGCTAATGGGGCCATGTGTTGTCGCTCGTTCCTTTCTGAAAGAAAAAAGTTTAGAATAATACATCATTATCAATTATATTAGGATTCATGTCATTATAACAAAGCTACTAAACATGAAATCAGTGTAAAGAAGATAAGATACTAAAGGGTACGGGCAAAATAAGATGCACCATCTTTTCCTTTCTTTTAAAGATAATATTTACTATTAATTTCACCATATTAATATATCTTTTTTTTGGGACATATGTAACTAATTCATATTTTATTCTTTAAGAGTTTTATCTAGTTTATATTTACTTGTATATATATACTTCGTAACTCCTAGCTTATCTTTCTTTCCCTATTGTCTGCTTTTTCCCAAAGGTCCCTACAACTATAGTATTGTGGGTGTTTTGATCAGTTCCAACTACTGCAGAAATCTGGAAATGTACTTGGCAATACATGCCCATTCATCTAGGACAAGATATAACCATGCAACATACTGAGGTGAAATTGTGTTGCCGAAGAGAACAGTTTCTGCAACTTTTAAACAGACAAGAGTATGCTCAAGCAAAAAAAATTCTAACGAGGGAAATCATACCATTGGAAGATTCAATTAACCCTTAAGTAAACATTGAAAAGCTCTAGGCAGAAATTGACTACATATCTCGCTGCGTCCTTCAGAGTAAGGCTTCCACCCCTCTGTAAATTATCTAATTTGTTCTCTATCTAAATTTAATTTCTTCATCAAAATTTCGTTACGTTGGTGGACAGGGCTTTTACAAACCTAGAGACCGATATCATGGATACAATCAACGATACATACGATTTTACCTGCCAGAGGAAATAGGGTATAATTATGTTATCATGCACGTATTTTTATGCACAGATTCATACATATGGATATGCATGTATTTAATTGTAAACTAATTATTTATTTTCTACCAATCTAGTTTTCAGCAAGCCGGGCTCAACAGTGCTTATTGGCGGTTTGCACTACTGATTAAAGCCTTGAGGACTCCAGGTGTGGTCACGGCTCGTTGCTGCTCTGCCATTGGGTCATGAAAGTCAATTCTATTAGGCAAGGTGTGGCTCATCACATTGGAGATCAACGCTGTCAGAAGCTAACTCCATATACACTTCAGCTTTACGAGTTAATTGTTGAAAATGAAAAACACAAAGGTATCAAGAGGAAGCCTAACGTTCTCATGACTACTGCTGACCATAAGAGCCGTGGAAAATCATCTCAGATTGGCACATCAGTGAACACAAGAAGAACCCATGGGATAAATCGCTTTGAGGATATTAGTAGAGACTTAGATGAGGTACTGACAAGAGCCGATGAAATCAGAGTGCTACATCAAACAACAACAATTGGGGACTTGAACAGGTAAATAGAATCATACTACTTGTTGGCAACATTCGAATTTCAGTCAATCATATTGCTGAAGTACTGGAGTTTCAGAGCTACCTTCCCATACGATCCCTGGCTTCGGTATCAATCCTCCAAATTCAACCACACAAGTAACTACAGCTCAGAGGCAGACTGGTGATCAATTCAATCTTCAGTTTCTGCCTGGTGTCCATACCAATCTACCGACAGAGTCAAGTGTGGATCCAGCTACAGCTCATGACCAGCAGCAGTTTGTTGCACCGACCGATGTCTGCCTCAGTCTGTAGGATTTCATCAGCACCTTTCAGCACTCCTCTGAGCAGACCAACATTGTTACCTCAAGTGCAACGATTCAAAACCTACAGAACCAAGAGTACCTTCGTCTGCATTCAATTGCTAGTTCAGAAGTAGCAATGTTACCCCAAAGTCTCCATGCTTTTGCTATGACTGTAGTGACTGTGCTCATTATGGTATAGACATTTTGTGATGATTCCTATAATCACGTCATAACCTCTGCATGTTTGATTGCCATTGTTTTGTTTTTTTTTCGATGAACTCTTTTTCTCAAGGAACGGACCTTGGTTTCTTATTTTTCAAGGAGTAGGATTGATGCCTGATCCTGTTTCCAGGCCATGTTGATGCATGTCAATGTTTTCCATGGTATCTGGTCCCATCTCCAGGTCATGATGATCATAACCGGTTACAACCTCACGGTGGACATTATGCATGTCTCCTTAGTCTAACTCGCAGTTGGTTCTTGCTCAGAGTATCAATGAATACAAATCATAGAAGGGAAGCCACCAATTTCACACTCAGCCTATATAATAACAACATAAGTGCTCTATTTTTTAAAAGTGCACGAATCATGTAGCAAATTAATCTTGGTTAATTGCCTAGCTCAGCCCAGCCAGGATCTGCTGGACCAACAGACCAACCTCATCCCAATAGAAAATCCCCACTGATCGCATCTTTATGTTTCGCGCTAGCTTGCTCGTCGGTTCCTATGTTAGCGTGCTACTGCTACCGTACCCTTTTTGCCGTCGGCGGTGGACGGTCGCCGAGATTTCGTCGTCCGCACTGGCACCAGACTTGCTTAAGAAAATAGGAACAAAAAATGATTCCCCATTGGATGAACGACTTCATGCATATCCCTGTCCAATCTTTACCCCTATCCTCCTGGGCCTCATCTTCCATATTTAAGAGCCGATGCTACTACACCTATGTGCAAAGCTTGAGTGAATTTTAAAATGAATAGCTTTTGGGGCACACCAATGAAAAATGATAAATGAAAGTACCTGAAGCCTAAATGTCTTTCATGCATATTTTTCATTTGTTTCCAAAAGCCTTCAGTGATAAAGGTTCCTCAAAACCATGGGGACAGATCCGATGAAAAAAGGCTAAAAGATTGAAAATGGTGAAAATTGATTTAAAACCGTCCTTTAAAGTTCCGTAGAAAATTGGAAATTGGCACATCTTTTTTTGTGTTATTAACTTATTATGTACTATTTTTTTCTCGAATACGCAAAAGACTTGCATACTTTTGTAATTAAGATAGAAAGGTTGTGATTACAACGAGGAGCAATGCCCCTCTCCTTAGGCGGCAAAAGTTAGGCAAAACCACATAGGCTGCCCAAGGAAACAAAGTTCTAGACTTTGCTACTCGGTAGCTAAACAAACCGAGGAAGGTCGCGACCGCTTCGATCCACACGTCCGCCTGTCTACTTGATGGTCGCTCGTAGGTATGTGCTATGTGGATGACGCTGCACCTCAGGAAGCATCAGGAGTTCCGCTCCTTCCAAGTTTCCCATGCCACCAGGGTGAAGAGAGGATCAGCCCCCCGCTTCTGTGAGACAATCAAAAGCCGTCAGAGCCGCTTCCACCATCTGTTGGTTGAGCAGCGGGTGGCCGTAGGTAGTGGCTTGCCCAGCGCTGCAAGGACGTGGCACCAAAGGTCTCTGGTGAATGGCGTCAGAAAGCTTGTTGGCGGTTCTTATGTCTCACTAATCCGCAAGAGCACGGATACCATTATAGCTTTCACCTCGAAGTATTCCAGGATATCGTATCCGCGAGGAACGAGGAGTGTTTCTATGGACCTAGCCGATTCTAATTTTAAAACAGGATAAATTGAACAAGTCGGGTACTGGAAAAGAGAAGTCAGATGTGAGCAATCCTTCGGTCTAGCTTCGGGAGATATTCACTTTTCCTTAGATATCAAATGGTCACCATTGATGTGGGATCACTATTCTTGTTTAAATTTGTGGATCCATGTTGATCTAGGTTTTGGTTTCTGGTGTCATTGACGAGGTGATGGCAACGATAATACTTTGGGATAATGTCTCTCTCTATATCTCCCTACCTCGACTGATGTTGAATTTAGTTGTCGGCGAAGGGCCAGCGAGAGTTTGGTCTATCAGATATGTTGTTCTTCAAATATGAAAGGCTCTAATGGCTAGAGAGGGGTGAATAGCCTATAAAAAATCTACAACAACACTAAGCCAAGAGGTTAGATAATTATGAGGTGAAGCAAGTGATGCACTAGCCTACTAAAAACTGCAAGCCACCTACTAACAATTCTAGTCAATTATGATCACTAAGAACTCAAGGGCTATGTCACTACTCTCTACACTAGTTGAGCTAGCTAGAAACTAATTACAACTAAGAAGCTAAGCTATACAACTAACTACAACTACCACAAGCTCTACACAAGATAAATACACAACTGTAATGCAAGATAGTGGTAGTGGAGATATACCACCTGTGGCAAGTGATCAATCAATGAATATAAAAGAATACCAAGGAGACAAATGATGACACAATGATTTTCCTCCGAGGTTCACTTGCTTGCCGACAAGCTAGTCCCCAGTTGTGGCTGATTCATTCACTCGGAGGTTCACGCGCTAATAGGCATCATGCGCCTAACCCGCAACTGGGTGCCATACAACCAACACAAGATGAGGATCCACAAGCCATAGCGTAATCCACTAGAGTTGCCTTTGGCGCTCCACCTAGGAGAAGGCACAAGAACCCCTCACAATCATACAATCATAATGATCGGAGCCTAGAGACAATCACCTTCCTCCGCTCGATGATCCACCAATCACCAGGCCATCTAGGTGTCAGCAAACACCAAGAGTAACAAGATCTCCACCAGCCCAGATCACCCAACTAGTGCCACAAGATGCTAGACCACTAAGCAATGCACTAGAGGCCCTCCAATCTCAATCAAAATGATAAAATCAAGTGTGCAAGTGAGTGGAGTGGAGTGCTTAGCTCCCAAAGGGTGTATGTAGGTGTGGGAAGTGCCAAGACAGTGGCCAAGGCCATGCCACCACCTCTATTTACAAGTCCCACAAGCAAATAGAGCCTGTTACCCCTTGGATCCACTTTCTGTGGGGACACTGAACATGTCGGTGTGGCACCGGACATGGGGTGGCGGTGCCCTCCAACGGCCGTTGGGGCACCGGACAGAGGTGACGGTGGCACCGCCCTAGGGTGGCGGTGATCGTGGTGGTGCCTGACCCCGTTTACCCCTAGTCTTGGATAATTATGGCGTGGGTCTAGACTCAGGCGCGTGCGGGTCCGGCTGTGGTTTGTCAGGCACAGAGGCGATGTGGCACGAGGAGAAGAATCAGACCCACACTATACGTGGTTCAAAATCTAGGAATGGACCGGGTCCGAAGCCATTTTGGCTCTTTGGATGCTTACTGGATCCTTTCGGACCTAGGGTATGCGTGGGTCCGGTTGTGCTGTCTAGGGTCAAGTCCGGAGGTGACTCAGAGGAGCAATTGACGCTGATCAAGTGATCGTTGAGATCCGACGCATGAGATTCCAAAGGAGGGACGCATGGCACAATCCTGTGAACCAGACCCGCACTATAGTGGTCCGGACCCTAGGTCTAGTTCCATGGTCCGGTTGCCCCGAGAGTGTAACGGCTAATGGAGGTCTTGGACCTCTATAAATAGAACTTGGGCGCCTTGGGATCACTCTTTTGGACATTTTCACATGTGATACATCCTTGTGATCCTAAGCAAACACCTCTCACTCATCTCCATCATTGATTCATCATCATAGGTGAGATTGGAAGTGATTCCAAGTGCATTTGCTTGAGTGATTGTATCTAGTGGCACTTGGGGATCGTTGTGGCTATGGAGTTCTTATTACTCTCGGTGGTTGCCGCCACCTAGATGGCTTGGAGCAGCGGAGGAGCTTCGGCATGTATTGGTGATTGTTCGTGCCTGGCTCCATTGATTGTGAGGGGTCTCTTGTGTGATTGGATTTCTCTCGGTGATTGATTGGCTTTCATCTTGTGATTGGGTCATTTCTCTTCGCAGGCGGTATAATCATCCTACTCACTCCTTTATATTCCTTGCAAACTAGTTATCAAGCTCTTTAGTGTAGTTAGTCTTTGAGAGCTTGTTAGTTTGGTTAGTGTGGCTCTTTAGTTAGTCTTTTGGAGCACACTAGCTTAGTGAGTAGTGACCTAGCTTGTTGAGTGCCTAGTGATCATAGAAACTAGAATTATTGGATAGGTGGAGTCATGGGGTCAAAACCGCGGCAAGCATTGTTGTTTGAGTCAGTGTTAGAGTGCGTGTCTCTGTTGGCTTGGGTGGACTCAAGAACACAAGAATAACAGAGAGAATGCAACGGTTTATCCTAGTTTAGGCCAATCGATGCCCTACATCTAGCAGCTGATGATCCTTATACTCAAAAGCACCCTAAAATCAGGGGCTTCCAATAGGGTTGTAGAGAGATTTGGTAGGGGGTTAGCTCAGTGCTAATCCTAAGGTTGTCTCATCACCGGTGGTGCCTTCCCCTCGTCGGAGAGGAGAAAGACGATGGAATGCGGTGGAGGAGCTCTCAGTGCCCCTCAGTGGGTTGCCTTGCTCTCGATGCTAAGCCGAGGCTAAGGAATGGACTGATCTATCTTCTTCTCCATTGTTGGTTGTTTCTCCCCCTCCTAGATATGACCTTATCCCTTATATAATGAGATAGGTCGGGTACATAGCAGGTTTGGGTGAACTAGTCTATGATCTACATGCAACGGAGTCCTAAGGAGGGCCTTGCTAGCAATGCATTGTGAATCGTGGCGGTGTCATGGAGCCGAAGAAGCCTTGGGTGTCATCTAGCTGCTCTATTCTAACACTCTATGTGTCAGGCTGTGTTGGCTTGGACCAACCTCCCCTAGGTAGACCTTCTGGAGTCTTCTTGGTAGTGAAGGAGGTCAGCTTTAGGGGCTGATGCGCGGGCCCAAGGGCCTTTGAGCCCCTGGAGGCTATGGGGAAGCTTTGTCTTCTTGTGTCACGCCCCGTGCATGACCTTGTTGGGAAAGTGGCCAGCAATGCCATGCCCAAGGGGTGTGTCTTCCTGTGCCTAGGCCTTGGTTGGCGTCATTGGTGGGGCAGGAGCCAAGGGTTGGGCCAAAGTGTCATCGTAGATCGGGAGTCTAGGGGCTCAGGCAAGCCCTTGAGCCCCAAGCAGATGTCACATCATAGTTAGGCTTGGTAGGGTTTCTTCTCCAAAGGGTACGCACGAGCATACTCGATGGGTATAGCCCTCGAGCCCCTGGGTGATCCTAGGAGGGGTCGGATCGGGGGTCTTCTTTGTTCAGGAACCACTAGTCCCAAGGCTTAACATACCCATATGTTAGGATCTCATCAAGAGCCCCTGAGCCCTTTGTGGCCTCCCTTGGTGTGATGACGACGAAGGGCTAAATTGAATATTCTGGTGTTCTAACTCTCCTTTGCAGGGACGACTTCTGCTAACTAGGGTGTTGTGCCCTGCTTGGGGCCTTCTTCTCTAATGCGATGGGCGTTGCTTCGGATGTCGGGGCTGAGCGATGATGGTGCTGATTCCTTCATGAGTCTATGTCACATAGGTCTTCGACCCGAGCGAGGGCTCGACGAATTCATCTAGGAGTTGCCAATCTTGAGCCTAGAGGTGCCCTCTTTTTTATCAGAGCCTACCATGGGTCGGGTGATTCGAGAGTGTCTAGGCTCTGGCTCGAGGCCATCTGATCATTCAGAGCACCACTGCCCTTCTGAGGGTTGCGGTAGCAGGTCCTGATCCTCTCAAGCCAGGCCTTCTAGGGCTGACCTTCTACAGTCATAGATCTGGGTGTGGGAAGCGCGCCAAGCCTTAGAAGGGGGCCCTCGTTGGGCCCACTGCTTAGCTAGTCCTGCCCCAACTCTAGGGAGTTGGTTGGTTTTTGGGGGAATGCGTCACCAGAGATCCTATCGATCGAGGGGTCGGGTTGCTCCATCTGGGGAGCTGATGCAGCCCCCGAGGCTGTTGTGGGGCCTCCTTGTCAGTGGGAGTGGTGGCTTCTGAGTACGTCCCTTCTACTGATGTCTTATGCAGGAGGTTGATGGTGTTTGGGCCATCGTGCCTAGTGGAGGAGTTAAGGCATGCACCCCCATGCCGTCCCACTTTGTTTGGGAGATGGGACGTCAAGGCCATATGGAGCAGATCTGGCAGAGAGGGAGCCACGACACTTAGTGTGTGCAGATCTAGGCCATTGATGGTAGCTGATGGGCCCAAGGGGAGTTGGATCCCCTCAAGTCCCACAAGGAGGCGTGCGTGGAGTAGGCCACGTGCATGGTGGAAATTGGAGCGGAGACTTGACTCGTTGTCAGCGGTTTCCTAACTCTACCTTTACTATGTGACCGTCATCATGCAACCGCCCGGGGGTGTGTTGCTGGGGTTGAGGGGACACCTGGCCGGTTCCCTAGGGCCCCTTTAGGCCATTGATGGCTGATTGGAGGGCCCAGAGCCACTCACAGCACATCATCTGGGCTATAAAGGGGAGCCCCGGGGGACACGACATCTTCAATCCCTTCCTTCGGCCCCTTCTCTTCTTCCTTTTAGATCCATCTTCTTTGGTGACGATGGTGATGATGAAGTGCGATGCTTCCCTCCTAGTGAGCCTGTCTTGGTACACCGGGCAACTGCTTCTTTAGGGGTGGAAGGACTCCAGCAAGCCGAGGGGCATGGGCCTAGGCCACCCGGCCCATGGTCCGTCGGCTCCTTATCGGTGCAGCACCGCGCCCACATCGGTGAAGGGTGGCGGGTCGCCTGACCTACCACCTTGTGCCATCTCTGTATCCTCGCCATCAGAGGTGGCGTTGGTAGGGGCATGTTAGCACCTTGTGGTTGCCCGTAGGCTTCTGGTCACCTGTGGGGCACAGGAATGCCTGAGCCACCAGGCATTGTCAATGGGTTGTGCCCGTGTCACCTCTGGCCTATGGTCAGGCCGGACATGGCACTGTCTAGAGGGCTTGGGCTGCTGGTTGTGAGGCCAATCTCCAAGCTACAACTAGGAGATCTTCGCCTCTTCTTAGTGCGCTCTGCCCCTCCTACGGGTAGCTGACCGAGCTTTTGGGCTCAGAGTCCTCGACCTCCCCCTTTAGTCTCAATGAAGACCATCCCTCTAGGGGAGGTCGGGTCACTTGCATGGCTAGTCATCGGCGAGCCTTCTCTGGTGCCTTGCCACGACGTCGGCACCTTGCATCTTCTAGCAGTTTTTGCTGCCATATAATGTAATCAGGTCGTTCCCAATTAATGAAATGAAATTACTTTCATTTGCAATCCCATTGCTCTTGAGTCATACTTAGAGACTTTGTCCCTCGTTGGGATGGGCTGTTACAACGATGGCCTTGTTGGCCAAGATCGCCGCACCCATGCTGCTAGCGGGTAAACCCATGAGAACCCTAGGTTTACAGTTGTTCTGTGCCCCGATCATGTCCCCTAGAGGGGAGATCCTCAGCTTCCTGATCGAGCCACTCGTATAGTTCTCGAGCCCGTCTATCGGCACTTGGGGGCTTGTTGCCTCCCTCGTTGGGTCACCATGAGTAGCTTAGAATTAGTACTCGGACATCGCTTGTACAGACGGTCAGGACGCTTCTAAGCATCCCGGCTACAGCCGCTTGGCTCGTCTCCTGAGCATTCCTCGCACTTAAGGTGCTTTGGGTAGCCTTGAAGCCTGGTGGGCTAGCCTTAGAACCCTCGGTGATGCCCCTTCTGGGGCCCCCTGACCATCGTGCGGTGGGGTGGCTCGATCCAATGAAGGATCAGGAAACTGGCAGGTACCTACAAAGAAAATAGAATGGACACAAGAGAAGGGAAAGATGACATAGCTGGTAACACGATGGTTGAGGCCATTCCATTAGCGCCTTGCCGATCCCTCGCCCGATCCTCTTGCTACGTCCATCCCGTCCTTGCTTCACTTGGGGGCCTTCTGTAGTGGTTGTCCTTCAGAAAGGACAACAGGTGGTTAGCTTAGTTGATCCTCTAGTGCAGCCGAGCTTCCACTTAGGTGGCTTGGGTTAAAGGAGACAATCATAGAGACAAGCAAAGGAAGAGGGTTAGGAGGACATGACTTATCTTGGTTTTTGTTGTTGGAGAGGTAGGTCGGTGAAGGTGGTCGGCAGGTGGGTCATGGCTCGGGAGATGATGCTTCTAGGTGGATGGCTCAACGTTGGCCATCCCTCATGGGGAAACATCAGAACTCACCTCGATTGGGGCAACCCCTTCTGAGGGGCCGAGCGCCTAGATGGAGGGGCCAGCTGAGCCACCACTACTGCTAGGAACCTTGTTCGCCTCATCAATGCTCGGTTGATTGAGCACTACTGCTGCCTTGGCTGCTTCCTCTGTCATCGCCCTTCCTATGTCATGGCTAGAGCCATCAGGATAACATGGGGTGATGAGCGTGACTGCTTGGGTGATGTAGTCCTGCTCGCAGTAGTAGGCTTGCTCGAAGCTCCCTTCGACGGTGATGACCCCATTTGGGCTAGGCATCTTGAGCTTCAAGTAGGTATAGTTGGGGATGGCCATGAACTTGGCAAAGAATGATTGGCCGAGGAGGGCATGGTAGACGCTGGGGAAGTCAACCACCTCGAAGGTTAGTGGCTCCTTGCAGAAGTTGTTTGGCTGGCCAAAGGTGACGTTGAGCCAAATGCGTTCGAGGGGCACGGCTTCCTTCCTCGGCATGATCCCACAAAAGCAGCTCCTTGCTAGGGCGCATGTTGCTGCAGGGGATGCCCATCTTGTCGAGGGTGCTGGCATAGAGTATATAGAGGCCACTGCCCCTGTCCATCAGCACCTTGGTGAGGCACGTGGTGCCCACAATCGAGCTAACCACGAGCGGGTAGCACCTTGGATTAGGGACACTGTCGGGGTGGTCTTCCTAGTTAAAGGTGTTGGACATCTGGGACCATCGGAACCATGTTAGAGCGGCAAAGGTGTGAACGGCGTTCATCACCTATTTAGTGATGTAGCACTACCGGTAGGATTCGTAGGTGTGGGAACCCCAAAGATCATGAGGCAGCACTCGACCTCCAAGAACTTAGTGTCTTCCTCCTAGGCACCTCCTGTTGGGTCGCTGGCTTTTAGGGTAGGCTTTTGGGCCTTGCCCTATTGGCCAAGGGTGACACAGATGTAGCCCCTCATGGTAGTGCAGTCCCTGAGGAGGTGCTTTGCCTACCTCCCGTGGAATGGGCAGAGGGCCTCAAGCTCCTTCTCAAAGTGTTCTAGCCATGCGCATCGCTCGTGGGGCTGAGGTCCGGTGGCATGGTTGGCCGTAGCCACCATCTCCTTCCCGTGGTGCTTCCGGTCCTTGTTCCTCCTGTCGTGGCATCACTGGGACAAGGCGAGATCGTCACCATCGTCGCCTCTGCTGAGGTGATCGATAGCCTCGGCTTTACCGAAGAGGTAGGCTTGTACCACCTCCTCACCGTGTCATGCATAGGGTCTCACTGTCGAGCACATGGACGAGTGCCTCATAGGTCAAGCCGCAGATGAAGGCATTGATGATGTCGGTGTCGATGATGTTGGGGAACTCATTGCGCTTCTTGGAGAAACATTGGATGTACACTCGGAGGGTCTCATTGGGCCTTTGCCTGTAGTTGCGGAGGTCCCACGAGTTTCCAAGCCAAGTGTACGTACCTTGGAAGTGGTCGATGAAGACAGAGCGGAGGTCACCCAATAGTGGATGCTGCTAGACTCGAGCAGCTCGAGCCAAGATTTGGTAGAGTTTGACTGAAGCAGAGGAAGGTACTAGACAATGAAGTCACCGTCTGACCCCCCGGCCTTCATGGCGAGGCAACAATCCTCTAGCCAGAGATTAGGGTTGGTCTCACCATCGTACTTTTAGATGTGCATTGGTGGCCAGAAATGCCTGGGGTAGGGAGCCGCCCACATTGCTACCCTGAATGCTAGGGGCCCAAAGTGATCCGGGGTGGCGCCCTTGCCATATCGCTCAGGGGCATGGGACCGTGCCTAAGCGTGGTGCTTGGCCTTGATAGTGCCACGTATGTCTTGGTCATCGCTGATCCGGTGGCACATGGCGGGACGCCGAGGAGAAAGGTCATGCCTTCGCTCCTACCAAGGCTTGGCGCCCTAGGTCCGTGGCTGGTCAGAGCTAATGCTAGAGGTGTCGCCGCTGCTCCCCCCTGTCTGTGGGGAGTGAGCATCGGCATGGTTCTCATTGTGAGTGGCTGTCATGTACGATGGCCAAGAGAGCACATCATGGTGCCAGAACACCGAGCTCTTGGCTTGTTGCTCGAGGGTGACACGAAGGAGCCGCTTCGCCTTGTTCAGCCACTCATTGGTCTTTGGGTCCGACATGTCAGAGATGTCTTCTAGGCAGCAAGCAGCGGTCACCATGTTGTATGTCGTAGGGGAAAGCAAAGGCCGCTGGGAGCCCCTGTGCAGGCATCGTCATCGTCACTAAGAGGGTGCATGGCTTGCTACCATGCAAGGTCCTACCTTTGGCACTCGAGCTCTGCCTTAGTGGCCTCTAGGTCCACCTATTGAGTCCGTAGGCGATCACCCTTCTCCTAGAGGTAGGTTGTGTGGTTGTGGGGACTCTAGTCCAATGGCATGAGCCCGGGCACCTCCTCTACAAGAACCTCACCATTGATGTGGTAGCACATGCATGGAGGGGCACTATAGTCGACATCATCGGAGTCGTACTTCAAGTCACTCCCTAAAAGGATCTCAAGGAAGGTGCATAGTGATGGGACATCGGTCCCCGCCATGCCAAAGAGGATGGCGCCTCACAGCACCTCACAACTGATGAGGTGCTCTAGCTCCATCTAGAAGGACACAGCCGCATTCTAGATCCCAAAAGGTAAGTCTATGAGGTAGTACCAGAAGTGGTTAGGCGTTGGGAGCACCTCATCGGTGGCAATTTGGTGGTGGACGTTGGCCATCATGTAAAACATCTAGCGGTGGTCTGACACGGTGGGGTTTGGGCCCAAACCGCACCGGATCTATTGGGCCAGGACCTCGAGATCTGCTCCTAGAAGCCCTGGTGGAGTGGGTGACGTCAGGGGCTCACCGTAGTGCAGCCCCATGGAGCGGATGAAGCTTGCCGTAGCAGTCGGCGACGTAGGCCATGCTCCCAAAGTTGAGCACCTGGCCCAGAGTGAAGGTGCCGACCATGACAGAGAACACACCAGGTAAGCGAACACTACCATCTAGGGGTGGTGCCGCTTGCTCCAGTGATGAGGCGGGTGGCTCCAGCCACCATAGAGCTAGAATCACACTTGATGCTGCCCCCTACCTGGCACGCCAGCTGTTGCAAGGTCAGAACCGTGACAAGCATTGTTGTTCGAGTCGGTGCCAGAGTATGGGTCTCTAGTGGCTTGGGTGGACTCAAGAACACAAGAATCACAAAGAAAACACAACGGTTTATCCTAGTTCGGGCCAATCAGAGCCCTAAGTCCAGCAGCTGATGATCCTTATAGTCAAAAGCACCCAAAATTGAGGGGTTACAATAGGGTTGTAGCGAGATTTGGTAGAGGGTTAGCTCGGTGCTAATCCTAAGGTTGCCTCATTGCTAGTGGTGCCTTCCCCTCATCGGAGAGGAGGAAGACGACAGGATGCGGTGCGGAGCTCTCGATGCCCCTCGGTGGGTTGCCTTGCTCTCGATGCTGAGCCGAGGCCAAGGAATGGAACGATCTATCTTCTTCTCCTTTGTTGGTTGTTTCTCCCCCCTCCCAGGTCCCACCTTATCCCTTATATAACAAGATAGGTTAGGTACATGGAGGTTTGGGGAAACTAGTCTATGGTCTACATGCGCTAGAGTTTAGGAGGGCCTTGCAGCGATGCGGTGTGGACCGTGGCGGTGTCGTAGAGCCAAAAAAGCCTTGGCCATATTCCGGCTGCTCTATTCTTACACTCTGCGTGTTAGGCTATGTTGGCTTACACCAGCCTCCCCAGGTGGATCTTCTAGATTCTTCTTGGCAGTGAAGGAGGTCAGCTTCAGGGGCTGACGCATGGGCCCAGTGGCCTCTGAGCCCCTAGAAGCTGCGAGGAAGCTTTGTATTCTTGTGTCATGCCCCGTGCGTGACCTTGTCAGGAAAGTGGCTAGCAATGCCATGCCCATGGGGCAACGCCGAGGAGCCCCCGTGCCTCTGTAGCTCGGGGCGTGTCTTCCTATGCCCGGGCCTTGGCTAGCATCATTGGCGGGGCAAGATCCAAGTGCCAGGATGAAGTGTCATCATAGATCTAGAGCCTAGGAGCTTGGGCAAGCCCCCAAGCCCCAAGCAGAGGTCGCGTCATAGTTAGGCTCGATAGGGTTTCTTCTCTAGAGGGTACGCGCGAGCATACCCGATGGGTATAGCCCCCGAGCCTTGAGCGATCCTAGAGGGGTCGGTCGGGGGGTCTTCTTCATTTGGAAACCACTAGACCCGAGGTTTAACATACCCATATGTTAGGTTCTTGTCAGGTGGCTTGCAACCCTTTGGAGAGCTAGAGCAAAATTGCATTACACTGTTTGTTGTACTAATCAGTTGCTCTAGTGCTTTGTTGAGTTTTTAAATAGGCTATTCACCCCCCTCTAGCCATATTAGGACCTTTCATGTGGTATTAGAACCGTGGTCACCATTTGATTGAAGGATTAACAACCTCGGTGTCAAAAGATGGCTCAAGTTGTGTTCAACCATGTGGGGGGGGCAAACCATCGTTCTTTGATGGCACATGCTATGACTATTGGAAGAGAAAGATGAAGATGTATCTTGGTTCAATCAATGATCAAGTATGGGATGTGACCAAGAGTGATTATGCAATTATTGATCCCACAAATCTCACCAACCAAGACAAGGCAAACAAGCAATGCAATACAATGGCTCTCAACACCATCTATAATGCCATTGATTTCAAGGTGTTTGAGCAAATTAAGGATTGTGAAAGAGCTAGTGAGGTGTGGAAGAGATTGGAGGAAACATATGAGGGCACACCAGCATTGAAGAGTGCCAAGCTATACATCCTCAAGGACAAGTTGGCAAGCTTCAAGATGAAGGATGATGAGAGCATTTCGGAGATTTTCCATCGATTGCAAGTGATTGTCAATGACTTGAAGGCTTTGAGTGAGAAGATCAATGATGATGATGTCTCTCATCGGTTCTTGATGTGCCTATCTCCAAGATTTAGGACATTGAGATTGATCATTATAAGAGAAGGATTGAAGCAACTAACCCCCAACCATGTACTAGGTGATGTCATGAGACAAGAGACATACCGTATGGAAAGGAAAGGGGTTGATCAAGATGAGAAGAAGGATGAAGACAAGAATAAGAAGAGTGTAGCTGTCGGTGTTTTGGACCGGCAGGCCCTCAACCAACTAGTGAAAATGTACTGCATGCCCCTAATCCCGGATGGTGATGCAAAGAGACACAAGGTTTATACTGGTTCGGGCAATAGGTGCCCTACGTCTAGTCTGAGAGATCGATCTTGTATTCCTTGCACCAAAATGCTCATAGTAGGGGGTTACAAGCAGGGCGAGAGAGGGAGCTAGTCCTAGGTCTCTGCGTGAAGCGGTGTGGATTGCTTGAGATGTTGATCTCAGGCAGCGGGGAAGCGTGCGCGTTATAGAGTGTCAAGCGTGTGTTCGTCTATCTCCTGAGCTCCCCCTAGAAACGGCCCCGGTCCCTCCCTTTTATAGTTGAAGGGGGGATAGGGGTGGTACATGCATTCACTATGCGGCATCCTGTGAGCAGAGGTGACGTTTCCGAGCCCTGTAGCTTGTCACTGTGGTGGCATGGTTGACGGAGCGGTCCTTGTCCTCGATGCACTGGGGCGACGCACCGGTCACACCCGATCCTGTGCAACGTGGGAGCTCCAGTGATAGCCTAACGTAGGGCATGGTGGGCGACGTGCCGGTCGCTGTGTGTTGACCGCGTAAAGAGCCGAGGCTCAGTTGGTGCCAAGGTCGAGCCATCATGGGGGGCTCGACGGGCACGGATCCCAAGGTTGCCGAGACCCTAAAGTAGGTTGCCGAGGCTTAGAGGGAGCAGTTGGTCCTGTACACTGATTCCGAGGCTATAGTGACCCGGACTGGACTCCCCATGCCGCGTTGTTCCTGGAGCAGGGGTTAGGTAGCATAGTGTAGTGCGGGTGCTGGTCGTGGGCACAGTACCGAGCACAGCGGCCAGTAACCCTAGCCCTGTCCTGTGCTAGACGGTATGGTGTTGATGCAACTTCCCGTCTCGTCAGCCGCTCTGCTGTGTCGAGCTGTCGTTTGGCTGATGTCACGGGAGTGGTTGGTCACATTAATTGGTCGTGATGCTCTATTGGGGAGATTGGTCGAGGCAGACGCGATGGGGTTATTGCCGAGCCGGCCTCAAGCGAGATAGAGAATCGGCATCTCGTCCGAGGCTTTACGCGCGGGGCCTCGAGCGAGACGGAGAATTGATTCCCTGTCCGAAGCCTCGAGCGAGGCAGAGATTCGGTAGGCCATCCGAGGCCTTTCGTGCAAGGCCTCGAGCGAGGCGGAGAGTAGGTGGCCTCAGACAGGGCCGGGGTTTAGCCAATAGTTGTCTCTTGGCTTTGATTTTGATGGGGTCTAAGCGATTCTTTCGGTTGTTGCTTAGGGGACCTCTTTTTATAGTACCCGACAGTAGCATTCAAGGCTTGCTCATGATCTAATAGCAAGGGCAAAGCAAAGAAAGAAGAATCAAGTGATGATGAAGATGCTAGTGACATTGATGATGAGGCCATGGATCTCTTTGTGCGCAAGTTTGGAAGATTCATGAAGAAGATGGGCTATGGTGCAAGAAAGAGAAGAGACAACAAGAGCAAAGATTATGTGAGAAGATGCTACAAGTGCAAGAGCAATGATCATGTTGTAGTGGATTGTCCCTACAATAGTGACAATGATGAAGATGAGAAAAAGAAGAAAAAGAAGGAGAAGAAGATGACATTCCAAAAGAAGAAGAAGGGTGGTGGCTATGTGGTAACATGGGATAGTGATGCATCATCTGAGGAGAGTGACTCTAGTGATGATGACAAGAAATCCAAGAAGAAGACACTTGCAAGCATAGCCATCAACAACAAGCCATCCATCTTCGACGCTCTATCAACTTGCCTCATGGCAAAGCCTACCAAGGTAAAATATGATGTGAGTGATAATGATGCTTGTGAAAGTGATGATTGTAGGACTAATGATGAGGAGGAGGAGTACACCAAGGAGGAGCTCATGGACATATTGGAGCAAGTCCACACTTGCTTTGAGATGAAGAGAAAGGAGTGCAAAGAATTACGCAAGAAGGTTAAATCTCTTGAGCAATCCTTTGATGAGCTCAATGCTTCTCATGAGAGTCTAAGGGAAAGCCATGAGGAGCTTGGCAAGGCTCACTCCAAGCTTGAAAAATCTCACTCCTCTCTCCTTGAGCAAGTCAAGGAGGGAGCCAAGAAGAAGCAAGTGATTGTTTCATGTGATGTGGGACTAACATGAGATATTCTTGATGAATCCTTTTATAAGCCCATTGTTGTTGCTCCCACTTACCCTTCTTGTAGCACTACCACTTCTACTTCACCTTTGAGTGATGGTTTCACCTATGATGCCTCACTAATGGTGGAAAATGAGACTCTCAAGAAGGAGGTGAATGAGCTCACTCGTGCCTTAGGCAATGCCTATGGTGGAGATGTCTGCTTGCTAAAGTGCTTGGGTAGCCAAAGTTTTCTCTCAACAAAGAGAGATTGGGCTATACCCCCAAGAAAGGCAAGGTAGCCTTTGTCACTCACAAGACTAGTTTTGTGAAGGGCAATGGTCATGTTTACACTAGAATTTGGAAGATGGGTTTCAGAGGCTCGGAAGCTCCCAAAACCATGTCAGCAAGGAATCAATTGCATGTAGATCGAAAACAGATGATTCTAATACAACACTAGAATCGGCTTTCTTCAGATAACGCCAGCGGATAACGACAGAAGCTATGATCGGCGCTGGGATGAGGCATGCTAGACTCTACAAAAAGGGAAAGATTAGAGTCCAAGTTATCTTAAATTAGGAATGATTTCTTTCATACCAAAGATTGTTACAAATCGTGCTCGTGTAGGATTCATGTCTAGACTCTGGGTATAAATACCAAACCGTGGCTATTGTAAAAAAGACAACCAATCAATCAAATACAAGTCAATTACCTTTTTTGGCTCTGGCCACCCCTTAGGAGTAGGAGTAGAGTAGATCTCGGTGAGTTCTTTAGCAAGTACGGCTACATCGATCCACTGCTTGTTGTAAGTACTATCATGGTTTATACCTCTGTTCATATGGCTGCATCGATTCGGTCGACCCCTACTGTGGCTCTGGTATAAGCTAGTTATCGACTCTTGCCTAATTCAAGTATGGCCTGTGTGATTCTGCCTCACACCCCACTGCTTGAATTAGATTGAGGTCAAGTTATCGGCTCTACCTTTGAATGGCAGTCTTTGGTAGATTTATTAAGTTACCGATATTGCTTATTGCTTTCATTGTTTATCTAATTACAGCAATATCACTCTGCCCGATTGAGATTGATCTGGATCGGCCTTATATCTTATTTAATCCATCGTTTGCTAATCTTAAACTGATCTAATCTACATCTTAAACGATGAATTATGTTTTTATTGGCTATTTTATATCAATCTTAATCGTGCATAGCGTGCGGTTAAGGCATGTTTGATCTTGAGTAGATCTATTGGTTAGCGAGAACCGTTCCATGGCCCATCATCACAGCCTATGGGATTCTGCCTCTCACCCCACTATTGGCATCATGGAGCGGGGATCGTTAGTTGGTAGATCCGTTCCTGAGAAGGCATGACCTTAACTGTGCGCTATGCCTGAATCGGCTGTTTAGCCGATATCGAATGCTTTCACGAACAGTTCATGTCACGAGATCATTGAAGTAGAGATAAGTTGATAGATGTGTTAGCCCCATGATCTTGTTATTGTATTACGGCCTGCATGATTCTACCTCATGCCCCACTGATATTAGTAATGAGTTAGGGTCGTCGAGTCTATTGTTGTTTCTACGGCCTGCATGATTCTACCTCATGCCCCATTGGTCATGGCGATAGATGAGATCTAACATGTTCATTAGATTTATCTTTATTAGATGGTTGAGCAGTGTTGAATTATTTCTTTACATAAATAGGAGTTCAGTTACATGTAATCATTGGCTCAGTATAAACCAATCATCATCGATATCTTATTGCCATTGATTAATGTTTGCTTAAATGATATTTATTCTGAATGATAGCCGATTCTTCTTCACACAACCCCATGAGCTCTAACTGACTTATTCTCATGAATATACTAGGATCGGCTATTTAGCCGATTTCCTTCCATATCGGCTCTCATAGCCGTACTTTCGAAACTGTCTGGCAACACTGGCAAGTTCCGCCCTTAATTACTGATGAACTCTCTATCCTTGTCAATTGCAGGGTCAAATTGACTGGCACACCTCGGGAGGATTACATAGGATCGACCACCCTTGCGCTGAAGCTAGGTGGATCTGCTCCATCAAGCAGACCCTTCTGGCTTGCTGCGTGTGTCCTCGGCACGGGACAAAATTCTATGTCGACACACGTTTCTGGCACGCCCGGTGGGACACCACAATCATCATGGCGGTTCACAATAATGACAACATCCTTATGGTATATTATGAAGACCTACCTGACAAAGATAGGGATGCCATCAACAAAGCTATGGAAGAATTTTAGAAGAAGTGTTTGCTATCCTACACCAAAACGCATGACAACACGATTATTCAAAAATTTCCACTACCAAGAGTTCTACTACACGGACAAACAGATACAGTTGAAGCTGAAGAAAGGCGTTTCTTTATGGAAGCCATAGACAAATCTGTTCGTGATGCCCTGTCAAGCCACAATGAAGCTTTCGTTGATGCATTTCACAACACTGTGAAAGAGGTGATTCATGGAATTCCAGTTAGTCAGGTTGGATCGACTTGTTACAAAATTCTAGATCCATTGACCCAAGGGACTAATCCAATCAGCACTAGCCATCAAGAAGCAGCACCAGCTGGTAATGGTGAAGTCTGGGCACTTCAAGGTTCATCTGAACAAACTCCAGGTGCTACTACGAATCAGATACAGTACAATCCTAGACCGTCAATACAGCATGTGCAACAGCCGGCGGGGAAAAGTCAGAACCAGATGATCAATTTTGGCACATCAGGCCACATACCATCGTCGGCTCAGAAGATAGCACCATCCATTCAGAAGATCCGTAGAGATATAGATCCTTATGTCTATAATCAGAGACTTCAAGCAGCAAGCCAGCAAAGGACCCAATAGATTGAGATTCCACAAGGCTATCATTATGGCATGGATTATAACACCCTCCACATGATACCAAATCTAGGATATCAAGGCACACGGGATTTCAATCTATAGATGGGTCAGCAAGTACCGAGAAATCCAAATCCACAAGCTGACGAGTTGCTGCTGAAGGTGACCGAGATGATGAAGAATCAGTTCGGTCTGAAGCCAAAAGGACTGACCTTTTTGTACAAATGCCCATATCCAGAGTGGTATGATTTAGTCACTCTTCCTACAAATTACATGCTCCCGGAATTCACCAAGTTCACTAGTCAAGACAGTACAAGCACAATAGAACATGTCAGTCGGTATCTTACACAATTGGGTGAAGCATCAGTTGAGGATTCCCATCGAGTTCATTTCTTCTCCTTGTCCATGTCAGGGCTGGCCTTCACTTGGTTCTCGTCACTACCAGTCAACTCCATTGCCAATTGGGCTGACCTGGAGAAGTTTCATACATATTTCTATACTGGGACTGGAGAGAAGAAAATAACCGATTTGACAACCATGAGACAGAAGACTAATGAATCGGGCACTGAGTTTCTTCAGAGATTCCGAGAGACTAAGAATCTGTGTTTCTCGTTGAGCTTGGTCGATGATCAGTTAGCTACTTTAGTCATCTAAGGAATGCTACCGATGTGGAAAGAGAAACTGCTGGGACAGGAATTTGACAACTTGGGTCAATTGGCTCAACGAGTGGCAGCACTTAATAGCCAATTCTAGAGCATACGCAGAGATACTCGATTCCAGAAGATTACCTTAGTGGCCGAAGCTTACGATCCATATTCAGTCGATGACGGCTATGAAGATGAAGAAGAAGAGGTTGCTGCAGCTGAATGGAATTGGGGCAAGAAGACAGTAATGGTGCCAAAACCTTAGGGAAGAGGAGTTGAGGAGAGTTATGACTTTGATGTTACCAAATCAGACAAGCTCTTCGATTTCTTGCTTGAGAAGGGGCAGATCAAGTTGCCCGATGGTCATGTCATGTTGCCCCTTGATCAATTGAAGAACAAGAAGTTCTGCAAATTTCATAACGCTACTTCTCATTCCACTAATGAGTGCAGAATCTTCATGATAATCCTTTCCTAGGAGATCAAAACATGGTTGATGCTGGGCTGTTCAAAGAAAAAACTAGAACATGGTTGATGCTGGGCTGTTCAAAGAAAAAACTAAGGTTCTAACATCGGCCAAATCAAAAGAAGCTAGAACAGTTGATCCCAAGATGCAAATATCGGCTGATGAGTACAGAGAGATTAGAAGACGCTGTACCAAACAAAAGAGGAAGACGTCGAAAGTAGAGATGTCAAAGCCACGGGTCACATCTCGGATTCTATTGAATAAATGGCAGCGGCAGAAGGAAAAGGATTGTCAGCATTGGTTAAAAGATCAAGCATACCAGCATCAATTAGAAGAAGAGAAGTATGAAAGAGAACAAGCGGAATTATATTAGAATTGTCCCTTCTTTAGACATTGCTGGGATGAAGGTTTGAAGTTGCCTACTAGACATGACTGTCCAGAATGCAGCAATCAGTATTGGGAGTTTAGGCAATCTTAGATCAACCGCCGGTCTATCCATGCCCAAGATGCATATCATCATAATAACATGGATCGGCGCTTAAAAAATAAAAATATTCATGATCGGCTAGGAAAAAGAGTTGTTGACCAAGACTGGACTGATCATGAAGAAGGAAGCAACCAAAGGGAGCATGTCTGGCAGGAAGGCCAATGGTGCCCCGGAGGATTGACAAGAAGCCAGAAGAGAAGGGTGCAGCGCCTAAGGAATAAAGAGTTGGAACAGGCTCAAGTATCCGGTAAAACTCAAGTATGACATACCAAGCAGATAGCTGATATGAGGCAGCCATCGGCTAATATCCAAATGGCTTTTCTGTTGTCGTCAGAATTCAGAGTCAGTGGCGAAAGCCAACAGCCGATCCAAGCAGTCGGCTTTGAGAATCTGGATAATCCAATAGATGGCACAAATGGCAAACTAGGACAGGGCTTCACGTCGACCAATGAATTGGAAGAGATAGATATTGGTCCTGGAGATAGACCTAGGCCGACGTACGTAAGTGCTAAGTTGGATCCCGAGTATAAACAAAAATTGATTGATTTATTAAAGAAATTCAAAGATTGCTTTGCTTGGGAGTACTATGAGATGCCTGGTTTGGACCGATCGATTGTCGAACATTGGTTGCCAATCAAACCTAGATATCGGCCGTTTAAACAAGCTCCAAGAAGATTCAACCCGAACGTGCTTGATGATATCAAAAAGGAAACTGAAAGGTTGTTGGAAGCAAAATTTATCCGACCGTGTCGATATGCGGAGTGGATATCAAATGTTGTCCCTGTATATAAGAAAAATGGGAAATTGAGGGTTTGCATTGATTTTAGGGATCTAAACAGAGCCACACCTATGGATGGTTATCCAATGTCAATAGCTGATTTGTTAGTGGATGCAGTAGCCAGACACAAGGTTATTAGTTTCATGGATGGTAATGCAGGATATAACCAAATTTTCATGGCTGAAGAAGACATAGCAAAGACTGCTTTCAGGTGCCCCAACGCAATCGGTCTATTTGAATGGGTCGTAATGACCTTTGGTTTGAAGAATGCCGGTGCAACTTATCAAAGGGCAATGAATTACATTTTCCATAAGTTGATCGGCAGGATCGTTGAGATTTACATCGATAATGTGATGGTAAAATCCAAGGGATACAAAGAACACCTAGCTAACTTGCGAGAAACCTTGGAATGCATGAGGAAGCATGGTTTGAAGATGAATCCTAACAAGTGCGCTTTTGGAGTATCAGCCGAACAATTTTTTGGATTCATGGTTCATGAAAGAGGAATCAAAGTTGGTCAGAAAAGTGTAAAGGCAATTGATGAAGTGGTTCCCCCAGCCACCAAAACAGAGTTACAATCTTTGCTGGGAAAGATTAATTTTATCAGAAGATTCATTTCAAATTTGTCGGGAAGGATCCTGCCGTTTTCTCCCATGTTGAGATTAAAGAATGATCAATAATTTAGATGGGGTGATGTACAACAAAAGGCGTTTGAGGAGATAAAAGAATATATGAAGCGTCCACCCGTGCTGGTCCCTCCTCAGTATGGTAAGCCTTCAGGTTGTACATATCAGTCGATGACAAGACAATTGGATCGGCCCTGATACAAGAATTCGAAGGAAAAGAGCAAGTGGTTTTCTATCTAAGTAGGAGGCTTTTAGATCCAGAAACAAGATATTCTCCCACTAAAAAGTTGTGCTTGTGCTTATACTTCTCTTGCACCAAGTTACGGCATTACTTATTATCGGCCGAGTGCACGGTTGTTTCCAAGGCTGATGTAATCAAGCACATGTTGTCGATGCCGATACTAAATGGGAGAGTAGGAAAGTGGATTCTCGCGTTGTCAGAGTTTGACTTGAGGTACAAATCGGCTAAAGTAGTTAAAGGGCAGATAATAGCTTATTTCGTCACCCAGCATCATAAGCCAAGCATGAATCATGTAGAGCCGGTGCCTTGGATGTTATTCTTCGATGGGTCATCATGTAAGCAAGGTGATGGCATTGGTATTGTTATTATTTTGCCTCGAGGGGCAAATTTTGAGTTTGCTTTTACAACCGAACCAGTGGTTACCAATAATCAAGCAGAATATGAGGCTGTTCTAAAGGGGATTCAACTTCTTCATAATGTAAAGGCCGAAGCGATTGAAATATTTGGGGACTCATAGTTAATTATTAATCAGTTGATCGGCCTGTATGAGTGCAAAGAGGATACTCTGAGGAGATATTATGACGAGTGCCAAAGGTTGCTCAGGGAATTTCCTCATGTCTCATTTCAACACATTCTGAGGGCGCAGAATCAAGAAGCTAACCGTTTGGCTCAAAGTGCATCAGGTTATCGAGTGATTCAAGAAATCCTGAGTAATGAAGCCTCGGATAATGATTGGAGAATTGAGATAGTCGACTACCTTAGAAACCCGTCACAGAGAGTTACCAAAAAGCTAAGGTATAAATCGACTAAGTATGTTTTACTAGATGATCAGCTGTATTACAAAACAATCGATGGGGCATTACTCAAATGTCTAAATCAAGAAGAAGCCAAGGTTTTGATGGGCGAAGTGCATGAAGGGATATGTGGGGCTCATCAATCGGCTTATAAGATGAAATGGATTATTCATAGAACTGGATACTTCTGGTCAACAATATTAGAAGACTGTTTTGAATACTACCAAGGATGCCAAGACTGTCAACGTTTTGGTAATGTCCAGAAATCACCTGCATCGGCCATGAACCCAATAATTAAGCCATGGCCGTTCCGAGGCTAGGGAATTGATTTGATTGGCCAGATCTTTCCACCCTCAAGCAAAGGGCATAAGTTCATATTGGTAGGAACAGACTACTTCACCAAGTGGGTTGAGGCAGTTCCCCTGAAAACGGTAACTTCAAAAAATACGGTTGATTTTGTCGATGAGCATATCGTGTATCATTTTGGGATTCCTCAAACCATCACTACCGATCAAGGGACCATGTTCACATCAGAGGAATTCAAAGATTTTGCTGCCAGTATGGGGATCAAGCTGCTAAATTCGTCCCCTTACTATGCTCAAGCTAATGGCCAGGCAGAAGCATCCAATCAAATTATGATCAAGCTGATCAAGAAGAAAATTGAGGAGCAGCCAAGGAAGTGGCATTCGATGCTTAATGAGGCGTTATGGGCATACAGGATGGCCTATCATGGATCAATTAAAACATCACCTTATGAACTTGTGTATGGCCATAATGTAGTTCTTCCTTAGGAAGTTCAGACTGGATCGAGGCGTGTTATGTTATAGAACGATTTGACAGCCGAAGTCTACAAAAATCTTATGATGGATGGCTTAGAAGACTTAAGTTACCTTCGACTGCATGCTCTCAAAAATATTGAAGCCAATAAACTGAGAGTCGCAAAATATTACAATAAAAAGGTTAAGAATAAGCAGTTTTTTGAAGGAGATTTGGTCTGGAAAGTGAAATTGCCGATCGGGACAAAGGATAGCAAGTTCGGCAAATGGTCACCCAATTGGGAAGGACCTTATCGGATCAAACGTTGTGCTCTTGGTAATGCATATATTTTGGAGACACTAGGAGGAGAAGAAGAGTTCGACCGAGCGATCAATGGGAAATATCTACAGAAATATTATCCCAGCATTTGGATTAATAGTTAAATAGCCGATTTGTTCGGTTAACAACTCTAATAGCTAATGTCGGAAAGGTATCGCCTCCAGCACAAAAATGAACCCAAGGGGGTAAGAGCCGATATGATGTATCGCCTATAGAAGCAAGGCAAACACAGATAGAGCGATGCATGCAAATCACGAAGCAAAAGAAAATCACTCAAGACGGGGAAGTTATTTGCTAAACATCGCCTATTACAAGCTATGGGCCAGAGAATAGTTTGCTTACTATATCATCAGCCAGAGTATTGAAAGCTATAGAATTGGCTACATTCATAAAATCCTCAACCAAGTGCTCATGTTCCCAGGATCTACATCTAGAAAGTCATCAAGAAGGAGCCGACGATCTTTGCCCGAACGGACTTGGACAGCAGCCAACGCCATAGCTGCACCATGACGAACGCCATGGAGGGTGACCTCCCTAATGTGATTCGGAATGTCATGCAAGCGAATCACCGAAATGGCACCCCCAGGAATTCAGGGGACGGATAACAAAGAGATAGAAGACTCGGACCCATTGCTCCCCCAAAAAATTGCGAAATATCATAAATGGATTCAAAGATTGACCAGAGATCAACCTATCAAGGCTTCTTTGGATTGAAGGGAGCCTAAACCCTGTAGGGTCGAAGGTCGCCATGACACGAATCGACATCGGCCCGTTGTACCCAAGAAGGGGGAAAAACCACCCGCCTAGCATGTGATCAGCCGATTTCTCGGTGAAACAAGAAGCCATGGGGAAGAAGCCGGTAGCTTTCTCGGTGGGCGTTTAGCGGAACGAACAAGGGGAAGGTGTCCACGCATTTTAGCCCTTGCAAACACTAGAACAGCTCTGCGAGCATGGTGAGAAGATGCAAGTGATATCACAAGACTTCTTCTAGCCGCAGTAGCTGATTCTCTTGCTCGACAAGGCACTAGAATGAGCGACCCCCACTATGGCTCTGGTATAAGCTAGTTATCGACTCTTGCCTAATTCAAGTATGGCCTGTGTGATTCTGCCTCACACCCCACTGCTTGCATTAGATCTAGGTCAAGTTATCGGCTCTACCTTTGAATGGCAGTCTTTGGTAGATTCATTAAGTTACCGATATTGCTTATTGCTTTCATTGTTTATCTAATTACAGCAATATCACTCTGCCCGATTGAGATTGATCTAGATCGGCCTTATATCTTATTTAACCCATCGTTTGCTAATCTTAAACTGATCTAATCTACATCTTAAATGATGAGTTATGTTTTTATTGGCTGTTTTATATCAATCTTAATCGTGCATAGCGTGCGGTTAAGGCATGTTCGATCTTGAGTAGATCTATTGGTTAGCGAGAACCGTTCCATGGCCCGTCATCACGGCCTGTGGGATTCTGCCTCTTTCCTCACTGTTGGTGCCATAGAGCGGGGATCGTTAGTTGGTAGATACGTTCCTGAGAAGGCATGACCTTAAATGTGCGCTATGCCTGAATTGGCTGTTTAGTCGATATCGAATGCTTTCACAAACAGTTCACGTCATGAGATCGTTGAAGTAGAGATAAGTTGAAAGAAGTGTTAACCCCATGATCTTGTTATTGTATTATGGCATGCATGATTCTGCCTCATGCCCCACTGATATTAGTAATGAGTTAGGGTCGTTGAGTCTATTGTTGTTTCTATGGCCTGCATGATTTTGCCTCATGCCCCACTGGTCATGGCAATAGATGAGATCTAACATGTTCATTAGATTTATCTTTATTAGATGGTTGAGTGGTGTTGAATTGTTTCTTTACATAAACAGGAGTTCGATTACTTGTAATCATTGGCTCAGTATAAACCAATCATCATCGATATCTTATTGCCATTGATTAATGTTTCCTTAAATGATATTTATTCTGAATGATAACCGATTCTTCTTCACATGACCCCATGAGCTCTAACTGACTTATTCTCATGAATATACTGGGATCGGCTATTTAGCTGATTTCCTTCCATATCGGCTCTCATAGCCGTACTTTCGGAACTGTCTGGCAACACCGGCAAGTTCCGCCCTTAATTACTGATGAACTCTCTCTTCTTGTTAATTGCAGGGTCAAATTGACTGGCATGCCTCGGGAGGATTGTGCAGGATCGACCACCCCTGCGCTGAAGCTAGGCAGATCTGCTCCATCGAGCGGACCCTTTCGGCTTGCTGCGTGTGTCCTCCGCACGGGATGAAATTCTGTGTTGACAGATCAGTTTTGCAATAGATGTAAGCAAGTTGGACATATAAAGCAAGATTGCAAAAACAAGAACAATCATGCTGATGTATCCTTAATTAAGTTTGATTCTTGTTATTTGCTTACCAAGGGTGCCAATGGTGTGCATGCTAAGTTCATTGGTGCACCAATTGTGGGATCAAAGAAGAAAGTGTAACACCCTCGGTGTTACACTATACAGCTTTTTGCTAAAACACTTCATGAGCATCTTACTTGTGTGTAAATGTGTGTAATATAGGGTATAAAGCAATATACTAAACTTGAAACATTCATTTGAAACACGAAACACATGTTACATTTCATGTCGCGTTGTATTACTCAGGGTTCTAAATGAATTTTTATTGAACGGAAATGTTATGGAACACATATATGAAACTTTGGTAAAGTTTGTAGCATGACATTCATAGGCGATGATGAAATACATGCAGTCAAGAATGGGATTCGCTAGCTAGTGTATTGAATGGCTTGGAACTCAAATTCGACGCCAATCCGATCATGTTTTGGTTGAAATTCCTAAGTCGAGAAACGGATCGACCTCAAATTTTTGTAGAACGATCGGATTAGGTAGTGGCATGGTTTTAGGGTTTCCTCTAGTAGCCTGATATACTAGCTAGAGCATAAAATAGGTGGTGTAGTTACTGGACCATAGAGTTGGTTTTTGTAGCAACTTTAAAATGTGTGCAAGGCACATTCCCGGTCGGTTTCGTTGTCTAGGCGCGGTCACCGCGACCTAGCCGGTGTCACCGCTCGCACAGGCGCACCCATGCGCACCACCGTGCTGGCTGCACTGCTGCTACTGCCGTTGCCGCGCCCTAGCCGCCCGCCCATGCATCTACCACCGCACTACCTGGCCCTACCGTTGGCCCCGCACTGCAGGCCGTGCGATCATTGCTGCACCCTGGCACGCACGCACGCACACCACCACATGGACCAGTACCGCCGTTGCCATGCACTAACCGCTTGACCACCACCGTCGTCATCACGGTGCCTACTACCCTGGTCAGTACGCTGCCACCGCTGTGTAGTGTCGCTGTCCGTGTTGAGTTGCGTCACACACTATGGCAAGCCTGGTCGCTCGGCCCCACCGTCGCGTCCACCTGCCGCTTCGCATTGCGGTGCCATGAGCACGTGGCCACATTTGGCTCTACCCGCATGTCACCTTGCCGTGCATGGGAGTGCCACCTACTCTTGCCATCACTTTGGCTCATCAACGCTGCGCTGTTGCCTCCCCTGGCCGACGTCGTCCACTGTGGCACAGTACTGAGCCACCGTTGGCTTGCGGGTTATGGCATTGCGGCCAAGCGCCTTGTGCATGTATCGTTGTTCCCCTTCGCCCATGCACGCTTGTGCTTGGAGTTGATGGCCACATCCCACCATGATAGTGTTGGGCTAGCCTTGCCTAACTTCCCTGTTCCTCTGTCGCTGGGCGGTGCCAAGGCAAGCCCATAGCGTTGGCCAAATCTATGAAATTGCGTGCGCCCATGGATGGAGTAGAGACCTAGCTACACGCTGAACACTTCCACTACTGCTGCCAGCTAATGTTGAGCCCCAATTTGAAGACTCCATCCTTCGCCCTGCTCCACTCTATCCCATGTGCACCCCATTTCGCCCTGCTCCTGCCATAGTTGGTGCCATCACCACTATTCTGAGGCTTATCGTGTGCGCGTGGCCAAGCTTGCTCAGTCAGTCTCCGGTCAAGCCACCACGATCGGTAGGTTCAGGGTGAGTCATTGTTGCCCATCCTTGAGCTTGTTCACATTGTCGGTGCCTTGGCTCATGGGAACATGCCTGCCGTCATAGGGAGGAGTCCACCACCATGGAAGGAGCTTAGGACAGCATCTCCATTCACCATATCGCCTCCCATCGCTTCGCGTTGACGTCGAGGTGAGCATCGGCTCCTTAGATAGGGCTGTGAGGGTCTGGTGTGGCCGGCGAAGCCGCCTGGTGCCAGCACCACTAAGCTAGTGCACGCATGGGTGCCAGGGGACTCAGCCATGGTAAAGAAGAAAAAGGGGAGGGTGCTAGATGTGAAGACAGTGACTCAACTAAATAGTGTTCAAGTAATCTTTGTGAATAGAAAAGAAAATGGGGTTCTTTAGCCAAAGCGCCAGCCGCGCGCGGGTTCTGTTGTGGGCCGTGTAGCATGGGCTGCGTTCGCGCACCACTTTGTGGGCTGCACCAGGTGCTGCGTGTGCGCGCGGGTGGGACGCCGGAGTGGGCTGAGTCGTTCACTCGTGGGCCACGCTGTGAAATCGGTTTTCCAATTTTCCAGTGAATTACAAATGCTTATTCAATTTAGTTTTGAGCTAAACTTTGATAAATTGTAGTAAATCTTGTAGATGTCCAAAAATAGTGAAACCAAGTTTGTTAGGTTCACAAAAATACCATCTATCTGTTAGTGCAGTTAGTTCATAGTTAGTTGTGATAATGATGGGTTCATAAATTCAAACTAGAGAGCTTAGTATTATGTAGATTAATATTTGTAGGAATTTTTGTGGCAAATTGGTGATAGATATAGCTATGAGATTTTTATAGTAGGTTCATTAGATTATTATGTACTTGCTGTAAATTTTGTAGCCCTAGAGTAGTTTGATAAATATAATTGCAATTATCCTTATTTTATTATATATAGAGTAAATCGGTATTCGGAGTAAGAATACCTTTAGTTGCTATGGTAAGGTATGTCATGCTTCATACTTGTTAGTGGTAACAGTAGGTAACTTAGTACCTTGGTCGGTAGCATTAGCTTAGTAACTTGATAAGATATAGTTATTTTAAGAGCTGATGTTGCCATATTATTAAGTGTTGCATCATCATTTCATGCATGTAGATCATGAGTTGGTAGAGTTCGTGCCCATGGACGAACATGATTATGAAGAGGTCATTGAGGAGTACGAGGAGGAGATCCTCGTGTAGGAGGGAGCCCTAGAGCCTTTTGGTGCTGACTTTGCTGACCCGTCGCCTGCCCAAGGCAAGCCCCGGTGCATAACCCATATTTTATGATCACTGAATATATATATATATATGATGTGCATTTACGTTACAGGCATTTAATGGAAACTACATGCATAAATATATCTACCCATGAGTCCTACTAGTTTAGGTCGAGTAGCTGCTATGCGTAGGAATTCGGTAGCGTGAGTAACCTGCTGTTACTCGCGATAGGTGATAATTATGATCACTCATGATAAAATGGTGGTAAGGAAATGGTGACCGGGCAGGGATATGGTTTGGGAATTGGTGGGTGTAAGAGGTTGTGTCCTATGGCCAACAGGGCATAGCTTGGTTACACATTTTCCCTATCTATGTCGGTTAAGGATCGGTCGTTGCATAAGTCATCGGGGCTAGTCACAGATTTATTATCCTGAGCACATACTTGGGTATGGGCGCAGGGATGACTCGTTGCTCTCTTGTCGTGGATCCGTCTCTTTCTAGACCGACCGATTGGAGGCGGGGATGGTGGAGGTCCTTGCACCGCACTGTGTCCGAGAGTCAGGAGTGGGGGCTTGGAGTCCAAGTTTGGATGGGGACCTAGACACCTAGGACAGGAGGGTGATGGGTTAGTCCTGCTTGTGCCTAGGGTACAAGCGGGGCATGTGTTTTTGGGGTACCCAGCTGGGGGCATTGATTCGTGAATCTCTAGGCAATCCGATACGGCTTGTTTTGTGTCTAGCACCGTAGTAAGAATTGGAAGATGGAAGGTGCTAAAATGGAACTGATTGCTCAACTCTTGCTTGAAAGTAGAACAGGTGCTTCCATAGAATGGCTAGATAACAAACTAATACGGCTATTAATAATGACATCAACAATGACTCACTATTAGTACTGCTTTCTGCAAAAAGGAAACCAGCAAACCATAAAGCTTATCATATTCCTTGGAGTTGGGAAATTATTTCCACTAGTCGGATAAGTCTTGCGAGTACATTATGTACTTAGGGTTTATTTACCCCTATTGCAGGTTACACTTGAGGAGTACCTTTGTGTGGAGGATTCTTCTGGTGGGCACAGACGGATCCTCGTTCTTTATGGCTAGATGTTTATCTTAATTCCGTTGTTTAATATTCCACACTCTGACTTTGGAAATGTAATAATGTACTTTTTATGAACTTTGGATGTATTAAATGGATTAAGTATTGTAACTCATTCTCAATATTGGATCCTTGGGTAAAAATGTGGATCTTTTGGGTTCTCCCTTGGGGTGTGCCCGACGGATACTGCCCGCTATAGCTTACTTTCGAGGTGTTTAGTGTCTGGTGGAAGATGAGCGCCTCCGTAAGTGTGCTATTTCGAGTGGTTCTGCCACGATTGTTACTAGAGCCAATAATGGGTTACGAGTTCATCACTCTTTTTCAAAACTTAAAAATTTGACCAACAAAAGTTTTACGAAAAGTAGGATGCGATTGAATTATGTAAATAAGTATAAGCCCTAGCAATATGGTCTATCTAGGATAGCGGCACTGGTTTTATCTAATCAGTTTCTGCAGGTACACTGACTTACATTGTATAAGAAATCGCTTAGTATACGGAAAGTGAGTGTGCGATGTGCCGAAATGTTACGAATGCTGCTATAATCCGGCTTGAGTGAACGTATAGGACAATAGATACATCATGATAATAGCATCTTGCTTAAACTAAAATCCCCCTTCACGTATAATTGGATTAGTAAATTGATAGGATTAACTAAAAAATACTTTAATAAATGTGATGTCATTTCTCTAATCCCTTGCTTCTGATCAGGAAGGTTGTTCTAAATGGATGGTTCCTATCTCTTACAGATGAATCTAAGGTCAGGACGCGGGAGCACCAGTGCTGGGGCGGCCCACGGTCTTGGCGAGGCCCAAGGTGAGAGTGGCCAGGCCAATGAGCACGGTAACGGGGAGCGCAAGGAGGCTCCACTTCTGGCTCCTCATCCTTTTCTACCACCGCCACCGCTAATGACTCGTGCTGAGATGATGGTGGAACTGATGGCTGCTCACCGCGAGTCAGCCCATGCCATGGAGCTAATGGCACAAGCTATCGTTGGCTTCGCTCACGGAGGCCATGGGGGCAATGGTGGGAACGGGGGTGGTGCCCGCCGTCCTAAGGGACCTTCCTCTTACTAGGATTTCCTTAAGACCCACCTGTTGAAAGGTCCTTGTGTGGTTTTGGTAATTGAGTGACAACCCTAGGTGGACTAATTGTGTTTATGTGAGATACATAGGTGATTAGTCCACAAGTAAATGTGTGTGAGCAACATATGCCATGAAGGTGAAAATGGTTTGGAGATGTTGCAAAGCTCACAGATGTGATGATGTAGGATCTTATTGCACATGAGACATGACATTGAGTCATGTGATCAAGGTGAAGAAGATCAAGAGAAGACTTGGCTTGATGGACCGGTTGCAAGCGTGAAGGACAAGTCAGAGGCTTTGGAGCGATGGACCACGTGGCGGTGAAGCTTGAGCAAGACTTAGCGCCGATGGACGTAGCCAATGGTGAAAAGCAAGTGAAGTCAAGATCGATGAACCAATATGATCACATGATGATATGAAGTGGATCATATCATTGTTGATCGTGTTGGTGCATGTGTTGCATCAACATTGGAGGAGATGGAATGGAATGCGCAAGGCAAAGGTATAACCTAGGGCATTTCATTTCACCGGTCATAGGTGTGTAGAGAAGTTCATGACCGAGTTTAGGATAGATGGCCGTACTATCAAGAGGGGCAAACTTGTTTGTATATCGGTCGTCTAGTGCCACTCGAGTGATCTAACTTTGCATCGTCGCTAGGATTGAGTGGCGTGGCAAGTTGAGTGGCTAATCCTTTGGAAAATGAAAATGATAACACACATACACATGGTGGTGTACACTTGGTGGTGTTGGCACATTTACAAAGGAGAAGAAGTTGGAGTTGATGTGGATCAATGTGGTGAAGGAACGGAGGCAAGGGTTCAAAACTCCACCGGTGGAGTGTCTGACCGTAGAGTGCCACCGACACCCTATACAGAAAAGATAGGGTCTCACAGAGTGCATCGGACGCTGGTCACATAGTGACCGGACACTGGGGTCCTACGTCCGGTCAGTGGCAGCAGAGCGCGCGCAGGCATCGGTCTTCAACCGGACGCTGGCAGGGTGCATCTAGTTAGGCTGACGTACGGTGATGTAGACGATGAAGAAAAGTTGGAGAAGGACCAGACGCTGATGCTGCGTCCGATCATGACCGACCGGACACGTCCGGTCACAACTAGAACCTTACTGGAAATGACCGAACGCTGGGGTTCTACATCTGGTCACTTTGACCAGCTACGTCCGGTCATCACTTGACCATTGAGATCAAGCGACTAAGGTTGAATAGAGGCGACACGTGGTGAGCATCCGTTGACCGGACGCTAAGGTCCAGCGTCCGGTCAATATGACCGGCGCGTCTAGTCAACCCGAAAAACGCCCAGTGAAGGGGTAACGGCTAGTTTAGCCTGTGGGGCTATAAATAGAATAGGGTCTTGGCCATGGCTAGTGTTGAGCACCTCGGGGGACTTTGTGTCCATGCTTGAGAGTGCTTGGGAGCCCTCCATCTCACATATGCTTGATAGTGATCATCCGATTGTGTGAGAGAGCGATTCTAGTGCAATTGCATCATGAGGTTGCATCGAGTGGCACTAGGTGATCGAGTTGCAAGCCGATGGTGCTTGTTACTCTTGGAGGTTGCTACCTCCTAGATGGCTTGGTGGTGGTCTCTATTGAAGCCCGCAAGAAGCTCGTGTGGTGCTCCAGAGAAGAGCTTTGTGAGGGGCATTATGCTCGCCCCACGGGAGCCACGAAGAGCAACTCTAGTAAAGTGTGTCATTGAGCTACCATCACTTTTGGGGTAGGTTCTTGCGGTGCCCGACGTGCGGGCTTGGCGGGTGATGCCAATTAGCCACCGAACCACCAAGTGAGCGGTCGACAGAACGGGGACTAGCGTGTTGGCAAGCACATGAACCTCGGGAGAAAAATCACTGTGTTAACCTTGTTTTTCCCATTGGTTTGCAATCCCCTTTCACAAGCTTGCATTTATATTTCATATACATTGTGCTTGTGTAGTTGCTCTTGTAATTAGTTAGCTTGTGTAGCTTACTAGTTACCTTCTTGCTTGTGTAGCATAGAAGTAGCTCCCTTGCATGGCTAATTTGGTTTGTGTAAGCTTGTTAGTCACATTACTTAGTTTGTGTAGCTAAGTAGTTTGGCATTGGTTGCCTTGTTATTGAGCATTGCTAGTGAGCTTAGGTGGCTTTGTGCTTTTGCTTACTAGCTTGTGTAGGAGCTCCCTTGTTGCTTGAAGTACTAGTGACATAGGTTTGTGTGACCTTGCTTCTAGAATTGGTTAGGTGAGCTCTAGCTAGCCCGGCACCTTTGTTGCTTAATTAGTATCCTTGGAAGGTGCTAGAGGACATAAATAAAGGGGTGTAGTCTTGGCTAGACCGATAGTTTTAATTCTGCACTTGTTTCGGTTAGCCGACGTGATTAATTTTAGAAAGGACTATTCACCCCTCCCTCTAGTCCGCCATCTCGACCTCACACCCGCCCACTTTCACACCGACAGCTGAGCCCCTAGATGCGGAGCACTGGCTTCGGATTCTGGAGCAGAAGTTTCTGTTGCTCAACGTGGCCGATGAGCAGAAAGTGCGCTTTGCAGTGCAGCAGCTATTGGGGTCCACGAGTGCATGGTGGGATACCTTCCATGCCATGCAGCAGCCAGATCATCCGGTGACCTGGCAGGAGTTCACCATGGCATTAAGAGAGTTCTATATTCCTGCTGGTGTCCTCAACCGGAAGCTAACTGAGTTCCTAGAACTACAACAAGGGAGTATGACAGTGATGGACTATGTCAATAAGTTCAATCACTTGTCCCAGTATGTTGGCATTCATGTGGACACTGACGAGAAGAAGAAGGACCGCTTCTATCGCGGCCTCTCTTACATCTTTCAGGAGAAATTGTACACTGGGAACTATCCGACCTTCGGGGCAATGATGAATGATGTCATCACCATGGAGGGCTTGCAGCGGGATTCCTAGGTAGAGTGGAAGAGAAAGCGGGTGGCCATGGGGTCTTCTAGCCACCCTCATACTTAGAAGGTACAGGTTGTTCGATGAGTGCCCTATCAATCATCAGGCGGGCAATCGTTTCGATAGCCCCATCATACTTCTTAGACTTCTTCCACACAGTATCGTGCACCCACTCAGCAGGTGGAACCCCAGTAGACTCAGGGACAGCAGGTCCCACCTCGCCAAGGATTAGGGAACAAGCCTGGCGCTTATTTCAAATGTGGCAAGGATGGCCACTATGCCTGAGAGTGTCCCCAGAACCAGCCAGCTCAGTCTGCTCAACCATCGGCTAACTCTAGGCTAGTCAGGAGGACCGTGATCAAGAAGAAAGTGCCAGCCAGCCGATCCGGATAGGTGAATTTCACGGATGATGAGCAGATATTGTAGCAGGAACCGGTGATGGCTGGTATGTTCACCATTGATTCCCATCCAGCTTATGTGTTATTTGATTCAGGTGCATCACATTCATTTATGATCATGGTATTTGTAGACTGGCACAATATACCACTTATGGCCATACCGTATGCCTATAGAATCTATACCGTGGGTTCACAGATGTGCATCAATACCCAAATGGACACAATAAGCTTGGTATTAGACACCCACACTTACCACCTATAGTTCATGGTACTGCCTGGGCAAGGCATTGATGCAATCCTTGGAATGAACTGGTTGCGGGTGTATGGGGTAGTCTTGGATTTGAAACATAGAAGTGTCGAGTTATGGCTTCCTTCTTCTAAGAATAAGATGTCTCTTCTTGTACCCTCAGATCTAATCTTTCCTATTGTTGCTCATGCTGAAGCGTCTCCTGATCTTACCTCTATTCCAGTAGTATGTGAGTTCTTGGATGTATTCCCTGAAGATCTACCTAGGTTGCCACCGAACAGAGAGGTGGAATTCTCCATTGAGCTAGAGCCTGGTACTACTCCAATCTCCATACGCCCGTATCGCATGGCTCCAAGGGAATTGGCTGAGATGAAGAAGTAGCTAGAAGAGTTGATGGAAAAAGGCTTCATCCATCCTAGCTCTTCACCATGGGGTTGTCTAGCCATTTTTGTGAAGAAGAAGGATGGCGCTCTGCGGATGTATGGATTATTGCCCTCTTAATGTGGTAACAATTAAGAACAAGTATCCTTTGCCCCACATAGATACTTTGTTCAACCAGCTAGCTAGTGCCAAGGTGTTCTCGAAGATTGACCTCCGATCAGGCTATCATCAGATCAAGATCAGACCATGTGATATACCAAAGATAGCTTTTTCTACTAGGTATGGGTTGTATGAGTACCTAGTGATGTCTTTTGGTCTCACCAGTGCTCCTGCATTCTTCATGTACCTGATGAATTTAGTCTTTATGCTGGAGCTAGACAAGTTTGTGGTAGTATTCATTGATGATATCTTGATATATTTCAAGAATGATGAAGAGCATGCCCAACACCTTTGGATAGTACTGGCTCGACTAAGGGAGCACAAGTTGTATGCTAAATTCAACAAGTGTAAATTTTGGTTAGATCGAGTGTAGTTTTTAGGGCATGTGTTGACACCTAACGACATTTTTGTAGATACCTGTAAGGTGCAAGATGTGTTGAATTAGAAGTCTCCCAAGTCTGTGCACTAGATTCGTCAGTTCCTTGGTCTAGCTAGGTACTATCGGCGTTTCATTCTAGAATTTTCCAAATAGCTCAGCCAATGACCAAGCTACTCCAAAAAGAAGCCAAGTTTGACTAGAGCCTAGCCTATGAAGAAGCCTTCCAAGCTTTGAAGACATTTCTGACCACTGCTCCTATATTGGCCCAACCAGATATTGATAGGCCCTTTGATGTATACTATGATGCCTCAAAGACAGGGTTGGGATGCATGTTGATGCAAGATGGGCGTGTGATAGCTTATGCTTCGCGCCAACTAAAAAAGCACAAAGCAAATTACCCCACTAATGACTTAGAGCTGGCTGCTATGGTCCATGCTCTAAAGATTTGAAGGCAGTATCTGTTGGGCAACAAAGTGCATATCTTTATAGATCACAAGAGCCTCAAGTATATTTTCACTGACTCTGAGCTAAATATGAGGCAAAGGAGATGGTTAGAGTTGATAAAGGATTATAACTTGGAAGTCCATTATCACCCAGGAAAGGCCAATGTTGTAGCTGATGCTTTGAGCTGAAAGTCACATCAGGTTGAGCAAACACCTTTGTCTCTCAACCATGTAGAGGTGTTGGCTCACATTGCACTGACCTTAGAATTGCTGGAGCAGATTATTCTAGAGCAAAGGCAAGATCCTGAAGAAATTCCGCACATCAGGAAATTGATTGCCGAAGGGCGTGGCCCTCACTTTGATGTTGATGAGCATGGAGTAGTGAGATACAAGGATAGACTAGTGGTTCCATCCAATGAGGAGCTAAGAAGGAAAATTTTGAATGAAGCTCACCATTCAAAGTTGTCTATTCATCCTGGCAGCAACAAGATGTACCATGATTTGCGCCACTTGTACTGGTGGTCCAACATGAAGCAAGATATCACCCAGCACGTCGCGGAGTGTGACACTTGTGGGAGAGTTAAAGCAGATCATATGTGTACTCCGGGATATTTGTAGCCCTTGCCCATTCCTGTGTGGAAATGGGATGATATTTCCATGGATTTCATTGTGGGTTTAACCCGCACAACCAAGGGCTATAACTCTATCTAGGTCATTGTGGACTATCTCACTAAGTCTGCTCATTTTACCCCGGTGAAGGTTTCATATACAACCAAGAAGTATGCTGAGATATACTTTGATCAGATTGTGACTCTACACGGAGTTCCCCTTACTATCATCTCTGATAGGGGATCAGTTTTGTCTCTCGCTTCTAGGAGCAACTCCAGGAGTGTCTTGGAATTAGTCTCCTCCATAGTTCAGCCTATCACCCCTAGACTGATGGCCAAACCAAAAGGGTGAACCAGGTGCTCGAGGATATATTAAGAGCGTGTACCATTTCTTTTCCTGAGAAGTGGGATGAATGCCTGAAGTTAGCTAAATTTTCTTACAACAATAGCTACCATGAATGCATCCGCATGGCACCATTTGAAGCTCTATATGGAAGAAAGTGTAGGACACCACTTAACTGGGTTGAAGTGGGAGACCATGGATACTTTAGGCCAGAATTCATCCAAGAGGCTCGAGAGCAAGTGAGCATTATTCAGAGTCACTTGAAGGTAGCTTAGAGCCGATAGAAGTCTTATGTGGACAAGCGAAGAAGGCTTTTGTAGTTTGAAGTTGGGGATTATGTGTACCTCAAGGTGTCTCCTATGAGAGGGGTGCATCAGTTTGGTATCCATGGTAAGCTAGCCCCTCGATATGTGGGTCCTTACCAGGTGTTGGCATAGTGTGTCCTAGTTGCTTATCGTCTCCAACTCCTCGATATTTTATCTACGGTACACAATGTGTTTCATGTGTCACAATTGAAGAAATGTTTGTGGGTTCCTGAAGAAACTATGGAAATTGAAGGGCTTACCCTCTAGCCTGATTTGACTTATGTTAAGCACCCTGTCAAAATCCTAGATGAAAAAGAAAGAGTGACCAGAAATAGTGTGGTAAAGTTCTACAAGGTGCAGTGGCAAAACCATTTAGAGGATGAGGCCACATGGGAACAGGTGAGTTACATATTGAAGCATTACCCCCACCTTCTCTCTGGTTCTGATGAGTAGTTGTTACATTGAAATGTACTTCATATCTCCTTCTCACACTAGGCACACGAAATCTCGGGTGAAGATTTTGTTTTAGGGGGGTAGATTTGTAACACCCTCAGAGTTACACTATATAGCTTTTTGCTAAAACATTGCATGAGCATCATACTTGTGTGTAAATGTGTGTAATATAGGGTATAAAGCAATATACATAACTTGAAACATTCATTTGAAACACAAAACGCACGTTACATTTCATATCGCGTTGTATTACTTAGGGTTCTAAATGAATTTTTATTGAACAGAAATGTTATGGAACGCATATATGAAACTTTGGTAAAGTTTGTAGCATGAGCTTCATAGGCGATGATGAAATACGTCTGGTCAAGAATAGGATTCGCTAGCTAGTGTATCGAATGGCTTGGAACTCAAATTTGACACGAATCCGATCGTGTTTTGGTTGAAATTCCTAAGTCGAGAAATGGATCGACGAAGCAAAGTTCGGCAATTTTTGTAGAACGATTGGATTAGGTAGTGGCATGGTTTTAGGGTTTCCTCTAGTAGCCTGATATACCAGCTAGAGCATAAAATAGGTGGTGTAGTTACTGGACCATCGAGTTGGTTTTTGTAGCAACTTTAAAATGCATGCAAGGCATGTTCCCCGTTGGTTTCGGTGTTTGGGCATGGTCACCACGATCCGGCCGGTGTCGTCGCTTGACCAGGCATGCCCATGTGCACCATACACCAGTTGCACTGCTGCTGCTGCCGTTGTCGTGCCCTGGCTGCCCACCCACGTGTATGCCACCGCACTGGTCGGCCCTGTAGTTGGCTCCGCACTATAGGTCGTGCCGTCATTGCTGTGCCCTGGCACGCACGCACACCACCGCATGGACCAACACCACCATTGTTATGAACTGACCACTCGGCCACCACCATCGTCACCACGGTGCCCGCTATCCTGGTTAGTACGCTGCCATCGCTGCACCATGTTGCTGCCCGTGTTGAGTTGTGTCACGCACTACGGCAAGCCAGGTCACCCTGCCCCGCCATCGCGTCCGCCTGCTGCTTTGCATTGCGGTGCCATGAGCACGTGGCCATATTTGGCTCTGCCCGCACATCGCCATGCCACGCGTGGGAGTGCCGCCTACTCTTGCCATCACTTTGGCTCATCAACGCTGCGTTGTTGCCTCCCCTGGCTGACGCTGTCCACTACAGCGCAGTACTGAGCCGTCGTCGGCTTGCGGGTTATGGCATTACGGCCAAGCGCCTTGTGCATGTATTGTTGTTCCCCTTCACTTGTGCGCGCTTGTGCTTGGAGTTGACAGCCACATCCCGCCACGATAGCGTTGGGCCAGCCTTGCCTAACTTCCCTGTTCCTCTATCGCTGGGCCGTGCCGAGGCAAGCTTGCAGCGTCAGCCAAATTCATGAAATTGTGTGCGCCCGTGGATAGAGTAGAGACCTAGCTACACGCCGAACACTTCCACTGCTACTGCCAGCCGGTGTCGAGCCCCAATTTGAAGTTCCTTCATCGTCGGTCACTTTAAGACTCCACGGCAGCACCCGTCTAATTCTCATAGCCCTATCCACCTCCATCTAATTCGTTGGCACGGTACCTTTGCCCTGCTCCACTCTATTCCGTGCGCACCCCATTTCACCCTGCTACTGCCTGCTCAACGCTGCCGCCGTAGTTGCGCCATCGCCGACGTCGCGAGGCTTGCCGTGTGCATGTGGCCAGGCTTGCTTGGTCAGTCTCCAGTCAAGCTACCACGACCGGTAGGTTCGGGGTGAGTCGTTGTTGCCCATCATTGACCTTGTTCATGTTGTCGGTGCCTTGGCTCATGGGAACGCACCAGCTGTCATAGTGAGGAGTCTGCCGCCATGGAGGGAGCTCGGGACAGTGTCTCTGTTTGCCATATCGCCTCCCACCGCTTTGCGTTGACGTCGAGGTGAGCATCGGCTCCTTAGATAGGGCTGTGAGGGTCTAGTGTGGCCGGCGTAGCCGCCCGGTGCCAGCACCACCATGCCGGTGCGCGCATGGGTGCCGGGGGACTCGGTCATGGTAAAGAAGAAAAAGGGGAGGGTGCTAGATGCGAAGACAGTGACTCAACTAAATAGTGTTCGAGTAAGCTTCGTGAATAGAAAAGAAAATGGGGGTTCTTTAGCAAAAGTGCTAGCCGCGCACGGGCTCTGCCATGGGCCGCATTCACATGCTACTGCGTGGGCCACGCCGGGTGCTACATGTGCGCGTGGGTGGGATGCCGGAGTGGGCCGAGTCATTCACTCGTGGGCCGTGCTGTGAAATCGGTTTTCCAATTTTCTAGTGAATTACAAATGCTTATTCAATTTAGTTTTGAGCTGAACTTTGATAAATTGTAGTAAATCTTGTAGATGTCCAAAAATAGTGAAACCAAGTTTGTTAGGTTCACAAAAATGCCATCTATCTGTTAGTGCAGTTAGTTTATAGTTAGCCATGTTAATGAAGGGGTCATAAATTCAAACTAGAGAGCTTAGTATTATGTAGATTAATATTTGTAGGAATTTTTGTGGCAAATTGGTGATAGATATAGCTATGAGATTTTTATAGTAGGTTCATTAGATTATTATGTACTTGTTGTAAATTTTGTAGCCCTAGAGTAGTTTGATAAATATAATTGCGATTATCCTTATTTTATTATATATAGAGTAAATCGGTATTTGGAGTAAGAATACCTTTAGTTGCTATGGTAAGGTATGTCATGCTTCATACTTGGTAGTGGTAACAGTAGGTAACTTAGTACCTTGGTCGGTAGCATTAGCTTAGTAACTTGATAAGATATAGTTATTTTAAGAGCTGATGTTGCCATATTATTAAGTGTTGCATCATCATTTCATGCATGTAGATCATGAGTTGGTAGAGTTCATGCCCGTGGACGAATAGGATTATGAAGAGGTCATTGAGGAGTACGAGGAGGAGATCCTCGTGTAGGAGGGAGCCCTAGAGCCTTTTGGTGCTGACTTTGCTGACCCGTCGCCTGCCCAAGGCAAGCCCCGGTGCATAACCCATATTTTATTATCACTGAATATATATATATATGATGTGCATTTACGTTACAGGCATTTAATGGAAACTACATGCATAAATATATCTACCCATGAGTCCTACTAGTTCAGGTCGAGTAGCTGCTATGCGTAGGAATTCGGTAGCGTGAGTAACCTACTGTTACTCGCGATAGGTGATAATTATGATCACTCATGATAAAATGGTGGTAAGGAAATGGTGACCGGGCAGGGATATGGTTTGGGAATTGGTGGGTGTAAGAGGTTGTGTCCTATGGCCAACAGGGCATAGCTTGGTTACACATTTTCCCTGTCTGTGTCGGTTAAGGATTGGTCGTTGCATAAGTCATCGGGGCTAGTCACAGATTTATTATCCCGAGCACATACTTGGGTATGGGCGCAGGGAAGACTCGTTGCTCTCTTGTCGTGGATCCGTCTCTTTCTAGACCGACCGATTGGAGGCGGGGATGGTGGAGGTCCTTACACCGCACAGAGTCCGAGAGTCAGGAGTGGGGGCTTGGAGTCCAAGTTTGGACGGGGACCTAGACACCCAGGATAGGAGGGTGATGGGTTAGTCCTGCTTGTGCCTGGAGTACAAGCGGGGTGTGTGTTTTTGGGGTACCCAGCTGGGGGCATTGATTCACGAATCGCCAGGCAATCCGGTACAGCTTGTTTCGTGTCTAGCACCGTAGTAAGAACTGGAAGATGGAAGGTGCTGAAATGGAACTGATTGCTCAACTCTTGCTCGAAAGTAGAACAGGTGCTTACATAGAATGGCTAGATAACAAACTAATACGGCTATTAATAATGACATCAACAAAGACTCACTATTAGTACTGCTTTCTGCAAAAAGAAAACCAGCAAACCACAAACTTATCATATTCCTTGGAGTTGGGAAATTATTCCCACTAGTTGGATAAGTCTTGCGAGTACATTGTGTACTCAGGTTTTATTTACCCCTATTGCAGTTTACACTTGAGGAGTACCTTTGTGTGGAGGATTCTTCTGGTGGGCACAGACGGATCCTCGTTCTTTATCGCTAGATGTTTATCTTAATTCCGTTGTTTAATATTCCACACTCTGACTTTGAAAATGTAATAATGTACTTTTTATGAACTTTGGATGTATGAAATGGATTAAGTATTGTAACTCATTCTCAATATTGGATCCTTGGGTAAAAATGTGGATCTTTTGGGTTCTCCCTTGGGGTGTGCCCGACGGATACTGCCCGTTGTAGCTTACTTTCGGGGTGTTTAGTGTCTGGTGGAAGACGAGCGCCTCCGTAAGTGTGCTATTTCGAGCAGTTGTGCCACGATTGGTACCAGAGCCAATAATGGGTTATGCGTTCATCACTCTTTTTCAAAACTGAAAAATTTGACCAACAAAAGTTTTACGAAAAGTAGGGTGCGATTAAATTATGTAAATAATTATAAGCCCTAGCAATATGGTCTATCTAGGATAACGGCACTAGTTTTATCTAATCAGTTTTCTGTAGGTACACTGACTTATGTTGCATAAGAAATCGCTTAGTATACGGAAAGTGAGTGTGCGATGTGCCAAAATGTTACGAATGCTGCTATAATCCGGCTTGAGTGAATGTATAGGACGATAGATACATCATGATAATAGCATCTTGCTTAATCTAAAATCCCCCTTCAAGTATAATTGGATTAGTAAATTGATAGGATTAACTAAAAAATAATTAATAAATGTGATGTCATTTCTCTAATCCCTTGCTTCTGATCAGGAAGGTTGTTCTAAATGGATGGTTCCTATCTCTTACAGATGAATCTAAGGTCGGGACGTAGGAGCACCAGTGCCGGGGCGGCCCATGGTCTTGGTGAGGGCCAAGGCGAGAGTGGCCAGGCCAATGAGCATGGTAACAGGGAGAGCAAGGAGGCTCCACTTCTGGCTCCTCATCCTTTTCTACCACCGCCACCGCTAATGACTCACGCTGAGATGATGGTGGAACTGATGGCTGCTCGCCGCATGTCAGCTCATGCCATGGAGCTAATGGCACAAGCTATCGCTGGCTTCGCTCGCGGAGGCCATGGGGGCAATGGTGGGAACAGGGGTGGTGCCCGTCGTCCTGAGGGACCTTCCTCTTACCAGGATTTCCTCAAGACCAACCCGCTGAAAGGTCCTTGTGTGGTTTTGGTAATTGAGTGACAACCCTAGGTGGACTAATTGTGTTTATGTGAGATACATAGGTGATTAGTCCACAAGTACATGTGTGTGAGCAACAAATGCCATGAAGGTGAAAATGGTTTGGAGATGTTGCAAAGCTCACAGATGTGATGATGAAGGAGCTTATTGCACATGACACATGACATTGAGTCATGTGATCAAGGTGAAGAAGATCAAGACAAGACTTGACTTGATGGACCGGTTGCAAGCGTGAAGGACAAGTCGGAGGCTTTGGAGCGATGGACCGCATGGCGGTGAAGCTTGAGCAAGACTTGGTGCCGATGGACGTAGCCAACGGTGAAAAGCAAGTGAAGTCAAGATCGATGAACCAATATGATCATGTGACGATATGAAGTGGATCATATCATTGTTGATCATGTTGGTGCTTGTGTTGCATCGACATTGGAGTAGATGGAATGGAATGTACAAGGCAAAGGTATAACCTAGGGCATTTCATTTCACCGGTCATAGGTGTGTAGAGAAGTTCATGACCGGGTTTAGGATAGATGGCCATACTATCAAGATGGGCAAACTTGTTTGTATATCGGTCATCTAGTGCCACTCGAGTGATCTAACTTTGCATTGTTGCTAGGATTGAATGGCGTGGCAAGTTGAGTGGCTAATCCTTTGGGAAATGATTGTGAAAATGCTAACACACATACACATGGTGGTGTACACTTGGTGGTGTTGGCACATTTACAAAGGAGAAGAAGTTGGAGTTGATGCGGATCAACGTGGTGAAGGAACGGAGGCAATGGTTCGAAACTCCACCGGCGGAGTGTCTACCCATAGAGTGCCACTGGCACCCTATACAGAAAAGACAAGGTCTCACAGAGTGCATTGGACGCTGGTCACACAGTGACCAGACGCTGGGGTCCTACATCCGGTCAGTGGTAGCAGAGCGCACATAGGCATCAGTCTTCGACCGGACGCTGGTAGGGTGCGTCCGGTTAGGCTGATGTACGGTGATGTAGATGATGAAGAAAAGTTGGAGAAGGACCGGACGCTGATGCTGCGTCCGATCATGACCGACCGGACACGTCCGGTCACGACTGGAACCTTACTAGAAATGACCGGACGCTGGGGTTCTGCGTCCTGTCACTTTGAGCAGCTACATCTGGTCATCACTTGACCATTGAGATCAAGCAACTGAGGTTGAACAGAGGTGACATGTGGTGAGCATCCATTGACCGGATGCTGACGTCCAGCGTCCGGTCGATATGACCGGCACGTCCGGTCAACCCGAAAAATGCCCAGTGAAGGGGTAACGGCTAGTTTAGCCTGTGGGGCTATAAATAGAAGGGGGTCTCAGCCATGGCTGGTGCTAAGCACCTTGGGGGACTTTGTGTCCATGCTTGAGAGTGCTTGGGAGCCCTCCATCTCACATATGCTTGATAGTGATCATCCAATTATGTGAGAGAGCGATTATAGTGCAATTGCATCGTGAGGTTGCATCGAGTGGCACTAGGTGATTGAGTTGCAAGCCGGTGGTGCTTGTTACTCTTGGAGGTTGCTACCTCCTAGACGGCTTGGTGGTGGTCTCCGTCGAAGCCTGCAAGAAGCTTGTGCGATGCCCCGGAGAAGAGCTTTGTGAGGGGCATTGTGCTCGCCCCACGGGAGCCGCGAAGAGCAACTCTAGTAAAGCATGTCATTGAGCTAACATCACTTTTAGGGTAGGTTCTTGCGGTGCCCAACATGCGGGCTTGGCGGGTGATGCCAATTAGCCACCGAACCACCAAGTGAGAGGTCAACACAATGGGGACTAGCGTGTTGGCAAGCACGTGAACCTCGGGAGAAAAATCACCATGTCAACCTTGTTCTTCCCATTGGTTTGCAATCCCCTTTCACAAGCTTGTATTTATATTTCATATACATTGTGCTTGTGTAGTTGCTATTGTAATTAGTTAGCTTGTGTAGCTTACTAGTTACCTTCTTGCTTGTGTAGCATAGAAGTAGCTCCCTTGCATGGCTAATTTGGTTTGTGTAACCTCGTTAGTCATATTACTTAGTTTGTGTAGCTAAGTAATTTGGCATTGGTTGCCTTGTTATTGAGCATTGCTAGTGAGCTTAGGTGGCTTTGTGCTTTTGCTTACTAGCTTGTGTAGGAGCTCCCTTGTTGCTTGAAGTACTAGTGGCATAGGTTTTGTGTGACCTTGCTTCTAGAATTGGTTAGGTGACTCTAGCTAGCCCGGCACCTTTGTTGCTTAATTAGTATCTTTGGAAGGTGCTAGAGAACATAAAAAAGGGGTGTAGTCTTGGCTAGACCGATAGTTTTAATTCCGCACTTGTTTCGGTTAGCCGACGTGATTAATTTTAGAAAGGACTATTCACCCCCCCTCTAGTCTGCCATCTCGACCTCACACCCGCCCACTTTCACACCGACAGCTGAGCCCCTAGATGCGGAGCACTGGCTTTGCATTCTGGAGCAGAAGTTTCTGTTGCTCAATGTGGCCGATGAGCAGAAAGTGCGCTTTGTAGTGCAGTAGCTATTGGGGTCCATGAGTGCATGGTAGGATACCTTCCATGCCATGCAGCAGCCAGATCATCTGGTGACCTAGCAAGTGTTCACCACGGCATTCAGAGAGTTCTATATTCCTGCTGGTGTCCTCAACCGGAAGCTGACTGAGTTCCTAGAACTACGATAAGGGAGTATGACAGTGATGAACTATGTCAATAAGTTCAATCACTTGTCCTAGTATGTTGGCATTCATGTGGACACTGACGAGAAGAAGAAGGATTGCTTCTATCATGGCCTCTCTTACATCCTTCAGGAGAAATTGTACACTGGGAACTATCCGACCTTCGGGGCAATGATGAATGCTGCCATCACCATGGAGGGCTTGCAGCGGGATTCCTAGGCAGAGTCGAAGAGAAAGTGGGTGGCCATGGGGTCTTCTAGCCACCCTCATACTTAGAAGGTACAGGTTGTTCGATGAGTGCCCTATCAATCATCAGGCGGGCATTCATTTCGATAGCCCCAGCATACTTCTCAGACTTCTTCCACACAGTATCGTGCACCCACTCAGCAGGAGCAACCCCAGCAGCCTCAGGGACAGTAGGTCCCACCTCGCCAAGGATTAGGGAACAAGCTTGGCGCTTATTTCAAATGTGCCAAGGATGGCCACTACGCCTGAGAGTGTCCCTGGAACCAGCCAGCTCAGTCTGCTCAACCATCGGCTAACTCCAGGCTAGTCAGGAGGACCATGATCAAGAAGAAAGTGCCAGCCAGCCGATCCGGATAGGTGAATTTCACGGATGATGAGCAGATATTGTAGTAGGAACCAGTGATGGCTGGTATGTTCACTATTGATTCCCATCCAGCTTATGTGTTATTTGATTCAGGTGCATCACATTCATTTATGATCATTGGATTTGTAGATCGGCACAATATACCACTTATGGCCATACCGTATGCCTATAGAATCTGTACTGTGGGTTCACAGATGTGCATCAATACCCAAATGGACACAATAAGCTTGGTATTAGCCACCCACACTTACTGCGTATAGTTCATGGTACTGCCTGGGCAAGGCATTGATGCAATCCTTGGAATGAACTGGTTACGGGTGTATGGGGTAGTCTTGGATTTGAAACATAGAAGTGTCGAGTTACGGCTTCCTTCTTCGGAGAATAGGATGTCTCTTCTTGTACCCTCAGATCTAATCTTACCTATTGCTGCTCATGCTGAAGCCTCTCCTGATCTTACCTCTATTCCAGTAGTATGTGAGTTCTTGGATGTATTCCCTGAAGATCTACCTAGGTTGCCACCGAACAGAGAGGTGGAATTCTCCATTGAGCTAGAGCCTGGTACTACTCCAATCTCCATATGTCCGTACCGCATGGCTCCAAGGGAATTGGCTGAGATGAAGAAGCAGCTAGAAGAGTTGATGGAAAAAGGCTTCATCCATCCTAGCTCTTCACCATGGGGTTGTCCAGCCATTTTTGTGAAGAAGAAGGATGGCGCTCTGTGGATGTGTGGATTATCGCCCTCTTAATGTGGTAACAATTAAGAACAAGTATCCTTTGCCCCGCATAGATACTTTGTTCAACCAGCTAGCTAGTGCCAAGGTGTTCTTGAAGATTGACCTCCGATCAAGCTATCATCAGATCAAGATCAGACCACGTGATATACCAAAGATAGCTTTTTCTACTAGGTATGGGCTATTTGAGTACCTAGTGATGTCTTTTGGTCTCACCAATGGTCCTGCATTCTTCATGTACCTAATGAATTTAGTCTTTATGCCGGAGCTGGACAAGTTTGTGGTAGTATTCATTGATGATATCCTGATATATTTCAAGAATGATGAAGAGCATGCCCAACACCTTCGAATAGTACTGGCTCGACTAAGGGAGCACAAGTTGTATGCTAAATTCAGCAAGTGTAAATTTTGGTTAGATCGAGTGTAGTTTTTGGGGCATGTTTTTACACCTAATGACATTTCTATAGATACCTGTAAGGTGCAAGATGTGTTGAATTGGAAGTCTCCCAAGTCTGTGCACCAGATTCGTCAGTTCCTTGGTCTAGCTAGGTACTATCGGCGTTTCATTCTAGAATTTTCCAAATAGCTCAGCCAATGACCAAGCTGCTCCAAAAAAAGCCAAGTTTGACTAGAGCCCAGCCTGTGAAGAAGCCTTCCAAGCTTTGAAGACATTTCTGACCACTGCTCCTGTGTTGGCCCAACCAGATATTAATAGGCCCTTTGATGTATACTGTGATGCCTCAAAGATGGGGTTGGGATGCGTGTTGATGCAAGATGGGCGTGTGATAGCTTATGCTTCGTGCCAACTAAAAAAGCACGAAGTGAATTACCCCACTAATGACTTAGAGCTGGCTGCTGTGGTCCACGCTCTAAAGATTTGGAGGCACTATCTGTTGGGCAACAAAGTGCATATCTTTACAGATCACAAGAGCCTCAAGTATATTTTCACTCAGTCTGAGCTAAATATGAGGCAAAGGAGATGGTTAGAATTGATAAAGGATTATAACTTGGAAGTCCATTATCACCCAGGAAAGGCCAATGTTGTAGCTGATGCTTTGAGCCGAAAGTCACATAAGGTTGAGGAAACGCCTTTGTCTCTCAACCATGCAGAGGTGTTGGCTCATATTGCATTGACCTTAGAATTGCTGGAGCAAAGGCAAGATCCTGAAGAAATTCCGCACATCAGGAAATTGATTGCCAAAGGGCGCGGCCCTCACTTTGGTGTTGATGAGCATGGAGTAGTGAGATACAAGGATAGATTGGTGGTTCCATCCAATGAGGAGCTGAGAAGGAAGATTTTGAATGAAGCTCACCATTCAAAGCTGTCTATTCATCCTAGCAGCAACAAGATGTACCATGATTTGCACCATTTGTACTGGTGATCCAACATGAAGCAGGATATCACCTAGCACATCGTGGAGTGTGACACTTGTGGGAGAGTTAAAGTGGATCATATGCGTACTCTGGGATATTTGCAGCCCTTGCCCATTCCTGTGTTGAAATGGGAAGATATTTCCATGGATTTTATTGTGGGTTTACCCCGCACAACCAAGGGCTATAACTCTATCTGGGTCATTGTGGACTATCTCACTAAGTCTGCTCATTTTATCTCGATGAAGGTTTCATATACAGCCAAGAAGTATGCTAAGATATACTTTGATCAGATTATGACCCTACACAGAGTTCCCCTTACTATCATCTCTGATAGGGGATCAGTTTTTGTCTCTCACTTCTAGGAGCAACACCAGGAGTGTCTTGGAACTAGTTCCTCCATAGTTCAGCCTATCACCCCTAGACTGATGGCCAAACCAAAAGGGTGAACCAGGTGCTCGAGGATATGTTAAGAGCGTGTACCATTTCTTTTCCTGAGAAGTGGGATGAATGCCTGAAGTTAGCTAAATTTTCTTACAATAATAGCTACCAAGAAAGCATCCGCATGGCACCATTTGAAGCTCTATATGGAAGAAAGTGTAGGACACCACTTAACTAGGTTGAAGTGGGAGACCATGGATACTTTGGGCCAGAATTCATCAAAGAGGCTCAAGAGCAAGTGAGCATTATTCAGACTAACTTGAAGGTAGCTCAGAGCCGACAGAAGTCTTATGTGGACAAGCAAAGAAGGTTTTTGTAGTTTGAAGTTGGGGATTATGTGTACCACAAGGTGTCTCCTATGAGAGGGGTGCATCCGTTTGGTATCCATGGCAAGCTAGACCCTCGATATGTGGGTCCTTACTAGGTGTTGGCACAGTGTGGCCCAGTTGCTTATCGTCTTCAACTCCCTGATATTTTATCTGCGGTACACAATGTGTTTCATGTGTTACAATTGAAGAAATGTTTGCAGGTTCCTGAAGAAACTATGGAAATTGAAGGGCTTCCCCTCTAGCCTGATTTGACTTATGTTGAGCACCCTGTCAAAATCCTAGATGAAAAAGAAAGAGTGACCAAAAACAATGTGGTAAAGTTCTACAAGGTTAAGTGGCAAAACCATTCAGAGGATGAGGCCACGTGGGAATAGGTGAGTTACATATTGAAGCATTACCCCCACCTTCTCTCTGGTTCTGATGAGTAGTTGTTATGTTGAAATGTACTTCATATCTCCTTCTCACACTAGGCACACAAAATCTCGGGTCGAGATTTTGTTTAGGGGGTAGATTTGTATCACCCTCGGAGTTACACTATATAGCTTTTTCTAAAACACTGCATGAGCATCATACTTGTGTGTAAATGTGTGTAATATAGGGTATAAAGCAATATACAGAACTTGAAACGTTCATTTGAAACACAAAACGCACGTTACATTTCATATCGCGTTGTATTACTTAGGGTTCTAATTGAATTTTTATTGAATGGAAATGTTATGGAACGCATATATGAAACTTTGGTAAAGTTTCTAGCATGAGCTTCGTAGGCGACGATGAAATATGTGCAGTCAAGAACAGGATTTGCTAGCTAGTGTATCGAATGGCTTGGGACTCAAATTTGACGTGAATCCGATCGTGTTTTGGTTGAAATTCCTAAGTCGAGAAATGGATCGACGAAGCAAAGTTTAGCAATTTTTGTAGAACGATCGAATTAGGTAGTTGTAACACCCCAGGTGTTTGCCACCAGTTAAGCAATGGGTTTGAGCTCGAACATGGCATATTAAGTGATGATGAAGATGTCAAGGTCCAAGCTATAGAAACGAGCCCCAACCTAAACTTGGACATTGCACCCTTGCTTTACATATAGGCCCTTTTCAAGATATATGCTTGGCTGGTGTTATTGGAATATCTTCATGTGTCTCACATCAATACCCATCTATATTGATCCATGGAAAAGTTTCGTGAAGTTTGGAATCAAAAAGTCACATGAAATGATAAGTTATATCCTTGTTGGAATGATTTTACTAAGTGCTTGAATTGCACTATTAAGTAAATGAGAACATGAGATGTCAACCAAACCTTGCAACCTTGCCAAAATGACTCTAGATGAACTCTACAACAAAAGTCATGAAAGGTTCATGTTGGACAAATGCCAAGAAAATGCTCCAATGGATCAAAAAGGATAATTTAAGCTTCATCGTGATCCTACATTGGTCAAAGTAGAACAGCAGGATCTATACCAGTTTTGAGGTTGGACATTAAATGAAAGTTGTAGTCCATATCATGTAGAACAAACTTTGTTTTTGGACGAAGAGCTAGATCATCTTGGAAGTAAGTCAAATCGAGGTCACCAGATCGAATTTGCTGCTGATTTCAGCACTTAGAAATATTCCAAGTCTAGAAATTCATTGCCATCGGCATTGACGTCTCGCGTTCTCCAAATTTCATTAAGTAACTTGACTTGACCCCAAAATGGAAGTTGGAGCTAAGTTCATGGAGAAGGGCATGTAAAAAGATGGCACCAGTTTGACCTCATTTTCACCATCAATTTGAACGTTTGCTTGTCGCTGTCAATACGCTGACACTAGCAGTTTGTGGCTTAATTAACCGCTGTTTAAGAGCTCTAATGACCATGCGGCCTTAATAAAAGTTGGAGAGTAATCAAAGTTGAGCAAACTTCATTTTTGGCCCACTGTCTGATTCGGCCCGGAAGCTGCCCAAATCAGCTCCCCACGCCGCCCTCACCGACGCCCGCCATGTGCTCGGGGAATTGCCCGAACGGCGATGCGTGCTGTGGATGTGGCCGCCATGCGCCCCTGCTCACTGCCGCGTGGTCTGCCTTCACCTGCCGTACCCTGAGCCTGCTCATCAATGTTGGAGCATCAGAGCGCTCGCCAAGCTTCTCTCCAGTCACAATCTCTCCCTCTCTCGCGCTGTGACGTCGCGCGTAGCCGCGTCCACCATGGCCGGTCGGCCGAGCTCTGTCGCCACCGCGTTCTGCCGCTCCACCCTTCCTTGGCCAGAGCCATGAGCCTCAGTGCCCTTGCCTTCACCTGCCGTGCACGTCGAACCCCTTAGCCACCTCCCTTCCTCACCGTGCTGCTCGTCCTCGGAGCCACTGCCGTCGCCGCCGTTGGCTGCCGTGGCTGCACCACCACAAGCCGCCTCGGGCCAAGCTGGGCAGCCCTATGGATGCGCGCTAGGCTCCTGGTGCTCCTCCTCCACTCCCCCGCCGCCGACGAGTCTCCTCCGGCCGACATCGACAAGCTCTAGTGCCTCCTCTGCTTTGATTCACGTGGAGGGCTTCGCGCAACAATTAGAAGAAAGGGAGGGTCCTATCTGCAATGTTATAGACTCATATGAATAGTGCAGTAAAGGATCTGTTCGTTCGGGTTTTATTTGTGGAAACTTCAGGGACCCCAGTGCAAGATTTAGATTCCTTTTCTTTTGATTTTGGCAGATTTGAATGCTCCACTTTGAAAATTCGTAGTAATTTGTAGAAAAATCGTAAAATAGTAAATGAGGACTTTTTGGAATCCTTGTGAAATTATCTATGCACTAGATCTATAATAGGGCATGTTTTTGTTTAAATATTTTGATGTAAAAATAGATCTATGCAGCTAGGTTCCTGTTACTTGCCATATCTTGTCTTTTTCATAACTGCAGTTTTTATGCTCAAATAAATGTGAAAGTTTTGTGGAGTGCTACTAGGGTGATTGTTGTTGTTTGGTAAAAATTTCAAGAGTTTAGGATTTATAGTTTAAGAGTTATAAAAATAACAAATGCCCTGTATTGCTTTGCTTCTACTCTGAACAGTTCTGCATGTTTGAATTAATTGGCTCAGTTAAGTTATGAATCATGACTTGGTGAAAATACATGAGTTGTGGTACTTTTCTTAAGCTTTCCAAAAAGTTAAATATCATGGTTTTTGGCTAAGTAGATCTTGAGTTATACTTGCTTAAATCTCTATTTCTGTTTCTGCCCAAAACCAGAGAGGGTTTCCTTGTTCTTACTGTGGGGCCTTCTTAATAGTATAATTAGCTTTAGGTGTTTACAACAAAGTTGTTTAGAATTTTCTAAGCTTTCTAAAAAGTCTAGAATCAAATTTATAGTACATGTATAACTCCATTTATAGCTGTTTAAAGTGGCATGTCAGTTTCTGTCTATGTTTTGGACAGAGATGCAATTATTGGATTAGTTGACCCTTCTAACTGTAAAATCATCTTAATATGAGAATAACAAAGTTGTAGATAATTCATGTATCTAGCTTCTGTTAAAAGTTGGTGGTATTTGGCCTTGTGGTTTGTGAGTTATGCCTGTTTAAATTTGGGTTTCAGAAATGGCTGCTTTCTGTCAATTGTGGACCAGTTTCTGTAAATGGGTATATTTGACTTAGTTAACTTAAGAATCATGCTAAGATGATTAAAGATGAATTGTAGAAAATTCCATAAGCTTTCCTGATTGTCTTGTTGCATGTCTTTTGGATTAGTACAACTCCTGTTATGAGTAAAATTAGCTGCTGCTGTTGCAGCCTTGACTCTGTGATTGCCGTGAATAACTGGTTTGTCTTGAATGCTTATGTGATGCATCTTGTGTTACCAATCATCACATTCATACACATGCATCTTGCATCTCATCTAGGTGCGCTAGATGAACCACGTGAAGAACGTGATGTTGGAGCCGAACCCGAAGACGGTGTATGGAGGATCTATCCCGAAGATGAAAGGACTAAGCGAGTGCTAGGACCTGAGACGTCACCAGGACGGTGCAAGCTAACAAAACTGACTTGCGTCGGATCCTAGGCAAGCCCCGAAGCATTCTAAGTCTCCTACTTTATAAAAGCAATTATTCCTATATATGAGTTTATATATTGTTGCATTAAGTTGTAGGAGTTGATTGAAACCGTTGATGCATTTATTAATATCCTTGCCTACCTTATTACCTTTTACCCTGTTAGGTCAGGATCGAATAACTTCTTAGCCTTGCTTAGACCGGTAGCGATCGATGATATCCGGTCACCTACATTATAGGTGGTTACTGGAAGAATTTAGCTATGGAAAGAATGATATCCTGGAAGTAACCATGTGTGATGGATAATTGGAGACCGGACGGAAAAGTTGGAGGCAACCAGACAGGGTTCTGGGGTGCTGTTAGTTTCCGTCTGTGTCGATTAAGGACCGACCGTTGTTGGCCCTCGAGTCATGTTGAATGCATTCCTTACATTTAGCTGGCCAAATAAAGCACCTTTCGACCGCGAAGCTGGGAGATTATTCAGGCCGAGTAGATTGCCCATAGTGCACTGTACCAGAGCAGGTGTGGTAGGACACGGGGGCGTGATAATAAGACCGAAAGGCAATCAGTCAGCCCCCGGGTACATGTGGTTCCTGGCAAACTCGAGATTTTCCTGGATAGTTGACTCGGTGACCGATACCTCACTTTAGCGGGTGGGTAAGGTTTGTGTAAGGAATAAATCACCAGCTGGTTAGGAATCGATTCGAATCGCCATCGCTCCTGGATAGTGAGCACTTGACTCGAGTTACGGCATCGTAGTAATTATTATGGAACAATGATGGTTATCTGGATGGTATGGGATATGCTAAATCTAAATTGGTAATTGGATGTTATTGGTTAATCAAGTGATTGCTATAGTATAGGTGCTTACCTAGATGGATAGGTCATAATAAAGATGATGCAAAGTACTTAAAATGGTTTCTTCATGATAGCTTATGCTTTTCGCAAACGAGTCAGCTAGCCCACTAAAGAAAGCCTTGCATAATCCTTGGTGTCACTTTATTTCTGGTTTACGACGGGTAAGTCTGGCTGAGTACATTCGAGTACTCAGGGTTTATCCCACCTTGTTGCAGGTGAAGTTCTTGGCCTGCTGAAGATGGTGGCTAACCGCCGGTGGGCTCGGTGATTCTATATTTACTTCTCATCTATGTGCTTTTGTCTAAGGATGTCACTTATGCTAGCAATGTATTTGGAACTTATATTAATGTAATCATTTGAAAGCTATGTTGTTTTCAATAATTGGTTTTGAAACCCAAACTTGTACTATTATTTGTGAACCCATTTGTAACATTATTTCTGCTGCAACTCTGCGTATGTGACATGTATTTGCTTAATCATGCAATCTTGGTTGTGATGTTGATTTACCGAGGTCTTTCGGGACACTCGGCGGACTACCGGGTTTATATGAGTGAAAGTATGGGTGTGTCAACGTGTTAGCGGGGACAACCGTACTTGATCTTGTATAAATTGGGCGGTTCTGTCACAGCTAGTATCAGAGCAAGATTAAGCATAATACTATCATGTACATAGTTTTAAAAACAAAGTTTTGGTTTTAAAACTCCTATTTTGACTAAAACTTTAGCTACAGGCAAATTTGTCAAAACTTATTTGCAAAACTATGCTAGCGACATCCTCCTTTATGCCTAGTTAAGGACTATTAGGTGGTCATCTAAGTACTAACTGTGGGGGTTTACTTCTTGCAAATTTTATTTTTGTCGTCCATACGGCGTGCTATTGTATGGATGTCATTCACTTGAATGGTAATGTATGGATCAATTGCCTCTACGCCCAGGTAAGTGTGAGTTGTGAGAGCATGACCATCCAACTATCGGTCTAGGGGAGAGTTAGTTGTGGTTACTAGAATATTTACATGTTACACACATGTATATATGAAGGTACTTAATTGTGGGTATATCTACCGGGTAGCTATGGATACCAAAGTATATATATCTGGGGATGTATATATGGAGAGTATCTTAGTTTACTGCTTTCATTGTGTGCTTATTTATCTCTTGTGGGAATGGGCTGCAATGAATTTACCTACAGGTACGCTAACCACGAATGCGTAGATTGAATGTAGCTGACGACTAGCTATATATCGAGAGAGTACGTGTTATGCCACCGACATAGAACGTGATTGCCACCTTAGGCTGGCAATTTCGTGAGGACGAATAGGACGAGCATGCATCATGATTGTGCTTGTGCATAAATATGCTTCCCTCACTTTGTTCTAATACTAAGTAATGTTACTATCTTCCCTGTGTGAAGCTAGCCAAAATACCTTGTCCCATGCTGCTTGAATAACTATACTTGAAGATAGTGTGTGATTAGCTTTGCCTTGTATGTTTGCTTCTAAAAGGAAATAAAAGATAACAATACCTTGCCACCATGTTTTGTATGTCTATGTGTGGTTGTGTTTCTATAGATGACTGCTGGTGTTGTGAAAGCTTGGTGTTTAGTATAGTTGCTTGAGTTAATTTGATTGAATGCAAAGTGCTTGCTTAAAACTATGATGTAATGTGTGGTTGCTTGTTTCTAGGCAGTGCCATAGTTGTCACCTCGTTTGTCCCCGGTGAGCATGCGAGGGTCAAATAGCTTTATCCTAGAACAACGCTCAAGTTACGTAATCGCACGGTTGTCGTCTCCAATTAGGTTCTCTCTTGGGAGCCTGAGCCTATAGACGTGGTTACTAGCCCTTGAACGTTTGTGTATCTATGCCTTGCTTGAACCGTAGGCCCTAGTGTAGTTACCTTATATGTTTGCTTAGGCCTTGGACGTCATCTACCTTTTGGAGAAGACCTTGTTGATCGACCAACCAAGTTAAGTCCTAACGAATGCCGGTCTTGGCCACAGTTGTTGCTTGCCAAGTTTTGGAGACCATACCAATTTCATGTTGGACCTCCTGATTCTCTCTCCTACAGGTGATCTAGGCAACACTAATCTCTCGCTGCTTGATCTTGAAATCTTCTGCTAGCAAATCATGTGATTGCCTTATCGACTCAACATCTGATTGGCATATCGGTTTTGCCTTGAAGTTTGCTTAATTCATCTGCAACCTTCCCACATCTTGGGATGTCTATCAGTCTTAATCTCATGTTGTTGCCCAACATGACTAGATCTCGTGTTAATCTTCCCTTTGGTAATCACCTTGGTGGACACAAGTCATACGTGGAATTTAAGCACACGTTCCCTGCTCAGTTGTCTTCGGCAATTAATCTATGTTCTCTTATGCTGTGTTTTGACCTTCAGATCACCTCCTTGTTGACTCCTAACCTTGTGACTACCTTTGTTTGTTGTCCCTCCTTTGCATAGTGCTTGCTCTTATGCAACCCAATTTATGCCATGTGAGATTTCTTGTGGGCTGTATGTTCAGTAATGGTGCCACGATTAGCGATCTACGGTGCCGCGATGAAACCAAGAGCCTCCTGTGGGTGCACACACAAGGCTGTGCTGCTCGGCATGCGCTGGTATCGAGGTTTCTAGTTGTGATCCATTACAGAACTACACCGATATGTTATTCTCACTTGAGCTCTTCCTTGGTTATCTCTCCTTATCATGTCAAAAGATCTGTACATCGAACTGGATACAATGGGATTTCCTTCTGGAGTCATCCAGCGGTTAACCTTTGAAGAACAGGTCACTAACATGAACGTAACAGACTACAAGAGATGGTAGGCAAGTGACCCTCCTTAGCTGTCCCTGTAATGAAGTCGGTCATCTAGTGAGCAACTTAGGTCATTCCAGTTGAATCAGAAAAGATGCACAACACTTAAGGTTGAACAAGTTATCAGTCAGATGATAAATGGACCAGGATATTATGTGCTATAATAGGTCACCTGGTATATATGAGTTCCTGCCCAAGTTCTCAATCTTTAGGTGCATAAGGATCACGTAGACGAACCGACCTTCTTTGGTGTGACCCCTTTCTACTGACTTCAATGGCGACCATCTGTAGGCTTTGACCAAAATTTTTATTATCAAGAGTGAAGATTTGGAACCTTTATAGTGTTGAGGGACAACTGATTTGTTACCAGTAGGAAAGTTAGTCTTCAGTTAGGTAATGACTATTTGGTAACTATGAAGGCCAGATCTCACAGAACAATGTTGATCAAGGAAACAACAAACCTGGCCCCGCAATGCAAGTGCTACTTCTTCTCTAAATGTGCTATCAAGTCAATTCCATCTTGGACAATCACATATATAGTACAAGACGTTGTATTGGCTAGGTAGGAGCTAGCGAAAGCATGTCCCTAGTTTTAGTCAGCATCTTTGTGCCCCAAGGTGCCACTAACACATGTGTCTGGACTCTATTGGATGAAGTGCCGAAGGATATATAGGAATGGTTCCTTGTCAATGTAGAAATGCCCTACATGTGGAATAATGTTTTGTGCCCTACGAAAACAGCCCACAAGTCCAACGCTTGTGCATAGTCAAGTTGGTGTCTAGAACGATGGTTGAAGGATTATCAGAGAAGCATGTGAGGAAAACTCTAGCCCCCATCCTCAGCTAGGGAAAGGCTGCTGCTGCTATGAGAAAGGTTAGAGAGTGCAAAACACACACCTCAATGTGTGGAGCAAAGAAAAGGGAGAACACGAAATACATCCAGATTTTGTGGCACTAAACCGGTTATCTTTAAGCCAGCGATTAGTGACTCAAACGAAGTTGGATTGACCCCAAACTAGGTGATCTCATTCCTTGCTTAAGGGCCCTTCGATGTCTTAAGTTGGTTTGAGTTTTGGTTGAGTAAAACATCAGATTGAGAGATATCTTGTCGGCTCGATTTGCTACCATTTCCTAATAGAGTAGTAGTTTGTGAGATATGAATAGAAAACAAAAGGGTACATAATCTGCAATTTCGTTGTGACTGCGATCATCATTTGCATTAGACGGTTGTGTTTGTCATTCATGCCAAGAAATTACATCTTGTAGGTGTATCGCTATTAGACAACCCTCCATAACCTTGAGAAGACTAATTGCACCCCTATGTGCCTTGCCTTTGCCCTCTTAGATCAGCAATGCGTGAGCAGTCAAGGTGTTCTAGAAGTCAAAATTGTGCCCTTGCAATTCGAAAGCAATTGGAAAGGTGTCAAACCGCAGATTTTTGGATTATGGTTTTTGAGATATTGATTGGCCTTAGAATGGAAGCCTCGACGACAAATGTAGTAAGAAAGCTGGTTTTGCTACGATGCAAGTCAACCCAACTGGCTGTGTAACTGCACCACGAAGGCAAATTGTACTTAACCTGCTTGGTAGTGAACTAGACCCTAGTTTTGCGATTACTTGCAACTTGTGTTGTCCTCCAAGCCTCGCTAACATCCTTCTACGTCAATGGTTCTCCAATGCTGACATGCCTTTGGTACCTTATATGTGTTTTTACCCAAGAGGTTGCATCAGATTCAACCCAGATCACTGTTGCAACTTGGATACGAAGGCTCCCTAAGGAATGATCATCGAGAACGTTGAGCTGATAGAGTTAGCTACTATGTTTACCACTCACTCAGCAGACTCAGACCATGCAGCATTGTTATCAGAGAAAGAGAACTACACCCATGGAACATTATGTAGCTTTCCATCAGTTGGCATCAAATGACTAGACAGTTACAACCAGAATAGACATTGTTTATTGGTTAGTCGGTTTTCCATAACCTCAGTGGATGTTTATCATATAGGATCTCATCCCTTATGAAAAGTTGTGCTCAAGCCACTTTTGTAGAGAACTACTTTTCAAACCTTGGGAACAAATATAGCACCGTTGCAAGGAATATCCGTCAAAAGGCTGCGGTCTAGTGCAAAGTCCATATGGTCTGTGCTATATCCACTTGGGAAGTAGATGCTGCAAGTATTTAGTCTAAGTTTGTATCGCTCTTCATACATCAAAGATGAAGTACGTAGGACCTTGCTATCATGGATTTCTCCCAAAGTAATAATACTTCATGAAGGCCAACAAAGGAAATTCTTTAGACAAAACTTACTACAAAGGACAAGTATCAGAAAGTGTCTTCACCAAATTAGCCTCTCTTATGCTTGAAGCTAGGTAGCCTAAAGCTATGGCTGATATTGGAAACTGGCAGCATGTCTCTCTTCCATAAAAGTCTTTCGTCCTGAATCTCGGGACGCGATTTTTTAAGGGGGGAGGGATGTAACACCCCAGGTGTTTGCCGCCAGTTAAGCAATGGGTTTGAGCTCGAACATGGCATATTAAGTGATGATGAAGATGTCAAGGTCCAACCTATAGAAACGAGTCCCAACCTAAACTTGGATATTGCACCCTTGCTTTACATATAGGCCCTTTTCAAGATATATGCTTGGCTGGTGTTATTGGAATATCTTCATGTGTCTCACATCAATACCCATCTATATTGATCCATGGAAAAGTTTCGTGAAGTTTGGAATCAAAAAGTCACATGAAATGATAAGTTATATCCTTGTTGGAATGATTTTACTAAGTGCTTGAATTGCACTATTAAGTAAAAGAGAACATGAGATGTCAACCAAACCTTGCAACCATGCCAAAATGACTCTAGATAAACTCTACAACAAAAGTCAGGAAATGTTCATGTTGGGCAAATACCAAGAAAATGCTCCAATGGATCAAAAAGGATAATTTAAGCTTCATCGTGATCCTACTTTGGTCAAAGTAAAACAGCAGGATCTATACCAGTTTTGAGGTTGGACATTAAATGAAAGTTGTAGTCCATATCATGTAGAACAAACTTTGTTTTTGGATGAAGAGCTAGATCATCTTGGAAGTAAGTCAAATCGAGGTCACAAGATCGAATTTGCTGCTGATTTCAGCACTTAGAAATATTCTAAGTCTAGAAATTCATCGCCATCGGCATTGACGTCTCGCGTTCTCCAAATTTCGTTAAGTAACTTGACTTGACCCCAAAATGGAAGTTGGAGCTAAGTTCATGGAGAAGGGCATGTAAAAAGATGGCACCAGTTTGACCTCGTTTTCACCATCAATTTGAACGTTTGCTTGTCGCTGTCAATACGCTGACACTAGCAGTTTGTGGCTTAATTAACCACTGTTGAAGAGCTCTAATGACCATGCGGCCTTAATAAAACTTGGAGAGTAATCAGAGTTGAGCAAACTTCATTTTTGGCCCACTATCTGATTCGGCCCGGAAGCGGCCCCAATCGGCTCCCCACGCTGCCCTCATCGACGCCCGCCACATGCTCGAGGAATTGCCCGAACGGCGACGCGTGCTGTGGACGTGGCCGCCATGCGCCCCTGCTCACTGCCGCATGGTCTGCCTTCACATGCCGTACCCTGAGCCTGCTCGTCAATGTTGGAGCATCAGAGCGCTCGCCAAGCTTCTCTCCAGTCACAATCTCTCCCTCTCTCGCGCTGTGACGTCGCGCGTAGCCGCGTCCACCATGGCCGGCCGGCCAAGCTCTGCCACCACTGCGTTCTGCCGCTCCACCCTTCCTTGGCCAGAGCCATGAGCCTCAGCTCCCTCGCCTTCACCTGCCGTGCACGTCAAACCCCTTAGCCACCTCCCTCCCTCGCCGTGCTGCTCATCCTCGGAGCCGCTGCCGTCGCCGCCGTTGGCTGCCGTGGCTGCACCACCACAAGCCGCCTCAGGCCGAGCTGGGCAGCCCTATGGATGCGCGCTAGGCTCCTGGTGCTCCTCCACTCCCCCGCCGCCGACGAGTCTCCTCTGGCCGACATCGACAAGCTCTAGTGCCTCCTCTGCTTTGATTCACGTGGAGGGCTTCGCGCAACAATTAGGAGAAAGGGAGGGTCCTATCTGCAATGTTATAGACTCATATGAATAGTGCAGTAAAGGATCTGTTCGTTCGGGTTTTATTTGTGGAAACTTCAGGAACCCCAGTGCAAGATTTAGATTCCTTTTCTTTTGATTTTGGCAGATTTGAATGCTCCACTTTAAAAATTCATAGTAATTTGTAGAAAATCGTAAAATAGTAAATGAGGACTTTTTGGAATCTTTGTGAAATTCTCTATGCACTAGATCTATAATAGGGCATGTTTTTGTTTAAATATTTTGATGTAAAAATAGATCTATGCAGCTAGGTTCCTGTTACTTGCCATGTCTTGTCTTTTTCATAACTGCAGTTTTTATGCTCAAATAAATGTGAAATTTTTGTGGAGTGCTACTAGGGTGATTGTTGTTGTCTGGTAAAAATTTCAGGAGTTTAGGATTTATAGTTTAAGAGTTATAAAAATAACAAATGCCCTATATTGCTTTGCTTCTACTCTGAACAGTTCTGCATGTTTGAATTAATTGGCTCAGTTAAGTTATGAATCATGACTTGGTAAAAATACATGAGTTGTGGTACTTTTCTTAAGCTTTCCAAAAAGTTAAATATCATGATTTTTGGCTAAGTAGATCTTGAGTTATACTTGCTTGAATTTCTGTGTCTGTTTCTGCCCAAAACCAGAGAGGGTTTCCTTGTTCTTACTGTGGGGCCTTCTTAATAGTATAATTAGCTTTAGGTGTTTACAATAAAGTTGTTTAGAATTTTCTAAGCTTTCTAAAAAGTCTAGAATCACATTTATAGTACATGTATAACTCCATTTATAGCTGTTTAAAGTGGCATGTCAGTTTCTGTCTATGTTTTGGACAGAGATGCAATTATTGGATTAGTTGACCCTTCTAACTGTAAAATCATCTTAATATGAGAATAACAAAGTTGTAGATAATTCATGTATCTAGCTTCTGTTAAAAGTTGGTGGTATTTGGCCTTGTGGTTTGTGAGTTATGCCTGTTTAAAGTTGGGTTTCAGAAATGGCTGCTTTCTGTCAATTGTATACCAGTTTCTGTAAATGGGTATATTTGACTTAGTTAACTTAAGAATCATGCTAAGATGATTATAGATGAATTGTAGAAAATTCCATAAGCTTTCCCGATTGTCTTGTTGCATGTCTTTTGGATTAGTACAACTCCTGTTATGAGTAAAATTAGCTGCTGCTGTTGCAGCCTTGACTCTGTGATTGCCGTGAATAACTGGTTTGTCTTGAATGCTTATGTGATGCATCTTGTGTTACCATTCATCACATTCATACACATGTATCTTGCATCTCATCTAGGTGTGCTAGATGAACCACGTGAAGAACGTGATGTTGGAGCCGAACCCGAAGACGGTGTATGGAGGATCTATCCCGAAGATAGAAGGACTAAGCGAGTGCTAGGACCTGAGACGTCACCAGGACGGTGCAAGCTAACTAAACTGACTTGTGTCGGATCCTAGGCAAGCCCCGGAGCATTCTAAGTCTCCTACTTTATAAAAGCAATTATTCCTATATATGAGTTTATATATTGTTGCATTAAGTTGTAGGAGTTGATTGAAACCGTTGATGCATTTATTACTATCCTTGCCTACCTTATTACCTTTTACCCTGTTAGGTCAGGATCGAATAACTGCTTAGCCTTGCTTAGACCGGTAGCGATCGATGATATCCGGTCACCTACATTATAGGTGGTTACTGGAAGAATTTAGCTATGGAAAGAATGATATCCTGGAAGTAACCATGTGTGATGGATAATTGGAGACCGGACGGAAAAGTTGGAGGCAACCAGACAGGGTTCTGGGGTGCTGTTAGTTTTGGTCTGTGTCGATTAAGGACCGACCGTTGTTGGCCCTCGAGTCATGTTGAATGCATGCCTTACATTTAGCTGGCCGAATAAAGCATCTTTCGACCGCGAAGCTGGGAGATTATTCGGGCCAAGTAGATTGCCCGCAGCGCACTGTACCAGAGCAGGTGTGGTAGGACACGGGGGCGCGATGATAAGACCAAAAGGCAATCGGTCGGCCCCCGGGTACATGTGGTTCCTGGCAAACTCAAGATTTTCCTGGATAGTTGACTCGGTGACCGATACCTCACTTTAGCGGGTGGGTGAGGTTTGTGTAAGGAATAAATCACCAGCTGGTTAGGAATCGATTTGAATCGCCATCGCTCCTGGATAGTGAGCACTTGACTCGAGTTATGGCATCGTAGTAATTATTATGGAACAATGATGGTTATCTGGATGGTATGGGATATGCTAAATCTAAATTGGTAACTGGATATTATTGGTTAATCAAGTGATTGCTATAGTATAGGTGCTTACCTACATGGATAGGTCATAATAAAGATGATGCAAAGTACTTAAAATGGTTTCTTCATGATAGCTTATGCTTTTCGCAAACGAGTCAGCTAGCCCACTAAAGAAAGCCTTGCATAATCCTTGGTGTCACTTTATTTCTAGTTTACGACGGGTAAGTCTGGCTGAGTACATTCGAGTACTCAGGGTTTATCCCACCTTGTTGCAGGTGAAGTTCTTGGCCTGCTGAAGATGGTGGATAACCGCCGGTGGGCTCGGTGATTCTATATTTACTTCTCATCTATATGCTTTTGTCTGAGGATGTCACTTATGCTAGCAATGTATTTGGAACTTATATTAACGTAATCATTTGAAAGCTATGTTGTTTTCAATAATTGGTTTTGAAACCCAAACTTGTACTACTATTTGTGAACCCATTTGTAACATTATTTCTGCTGCAACTCTGCGTATGTGATGTGTATTTGCTTAATCACGCGATCTTGGTTGTGATGTTGATTTACCGAGGTCTTTCGGGACACTCGGCGGACTACCGGGTTTATATGAGTGAAAGTATGGGTGTGTCAACGTGTTAGCGGGGACAACCGTACTTGATCTTGTATAAATTGGGCGGTTCTGTCACAGTAGTGGAATGGTTTTAGGGTTTCCTTTAGTAGCCCGATATACCAGCTAGAGCGTAAAATAGGTGGTGTAGTTACTGGACCATCGAGTTGGTTTTTGTAGCAACTTTAAAATGCGTGCAAGGCACGTTCCCCGTCGGTTTCGGTGTTTGGGCGCGGTCATCGCGATCCCGCCGGTGTCGCCGCTCAACCAGGCATGCCCACATGCACCATCACGCCGGTTGCACTGTCGCTGCTGCCGTTGTCGTGCCCTAGCCACCCACCCATGTGTCTGCCACCGCACTGGTCGGCCCTACCATTGGCCCCGCACTGCAGGTCATGCCGTCATTGCTGCGCCCTAGCTTGCACGCACACCGCCGCACGGACCAACACCGCCATTGTCGTGAACTGACCACTCGGCCACCACCATCATCACTACGGTGCCCGTTGTTCTAGTCAGTATGCTACCACTGCTGCGCCATGTCACTGCCCGTGTTGAGTTGCGTCACGCACTATGGCAAGCCTAGTCGCTCTGCCCTACCATCGCGTCCGCCTGCCGCTTTGCATTGTGGTGCCATGAGCACGTGGCCACATTGGGCTCTACCCACATGTCACCTTGCCACACGTGGGAGTGCCGCCTGCTCTTGCCATCACTTTGGCTCATCAACGCTGCGTTGTTGCCTCCCTTGGACGGCACCGTCCACTGTGGTGCAGTACTGAGCCGCCGTTGACTTGTGGGTTATGGCATTGCGGCCAAATGCCTTATGCATGTATCGTTGTTCCCCTTCGCCTGTGTGCACTTGTGCTTGGAGTTAACAGCCACATCCCGCCACGACAGCGCCGGGCCAGCCTTGCCTAACTTCCCTATTCCTCTATCACCGGGCCATGCCGAGGCAAGCTCGCAGCGTCGGCCAAATTCATGAAATTGCGTGCGCCCGTGGATGGAGTAGAGACCTAGCTACGCGCCGAACATTTCCACTACTGCTGCAAGCCAGTGTCGAGCCCCAATTTGAAGCTCCTTCGCCGTTGGTCACTTTAAGACTCCACGGCAACGCCCGTCTAATTCCCCTAGCCCCATCCACCTCCGTCCAATTCGTTGGCATGGTACCTTCGCCCTGCTCCACTCTATCCCATGCGCACCCCATTTTGCCCTACTACTGCCTGCTCAGCGCTGCCGCCGTAGTCGCGCCATCATCGCCGTCGCGAGGCTTGCCGTGCGCGTGTGGCCAGGCTTGCTTGGTCAGTCTCTAGTCAAGCCACCATGACCGGTAGGTTTGGGGTGAGTCGTTGTTGCCCATCCTTGAGCTTGTTCACGTTGTCGGTGCCTTGGCTCATGGGAACGCGCCTGCCGTCACAGGGAGGAGTCCACCGCCATGGAGGGAGCTTGGGATAGTGTCTCCGTTTGCCATATCGCCTCCCACCACTTTGCGTTGACGTCGAGGTGAGCATCGGCTCCTTAGATAGGGCTATGAGGGTCTGGTGTGGCCGGCGTAGCCGCCTAGTGCCAGCGCCACCGTGCCAGTGCGCACACGGGTGCTGGGGGACTCGGTCGTGGTAAAGAAGAAAAAGGGGAGGGTGCTAGATGCGAAGACAGTGACTCAACTAAATAGTGTTCGAGTAAGCTTCGTGAATAGAAAAGAAAATGGGGGTTCTTTAGCAAAAGCGCTAGCCGCGCGCGGGCTCCGCCGTGGGCCGCGTTCACACGCTGCTGCGTAGGCCGCGTTCACACGCTGCTGCATGGGCCATGCCGGGTGCTGCGTGTGCGCGCTGGTGGGACGCCGGAGTGGGCTGAGTCGTTCGCTCGTGGGCCGCGCTGTGAAATCGGTTTTCTAATTTTCTAGTGAATTACAAATGCTTATTCAATTTAGTTTTGAGCTGAACTTTGATAAATTGTAGTAAATCTTGTGGATGTCCAAAAATAGTGAAATCAAGTTTGTTAGGTTCACAAAAATGCCATCTATCTGTTAGTGCAGTTAGTTTATAGTTAGTTGTGTTAATGAAGGGTTCATAAATTCAAACTAGAGAGCTTAGTATTATGTAGATTAATATTTGTAGGAATTTTTGTGGCAAATTGGTGATAGATATAGCTATGAGATTTTTACGGTAGGTTCATTAGGTTATTATGTACTTGCTCTAAATTTTGTAGCCCTAGAGTAGTTTGATAAATAGAATAGCGATTATCCTTGTTTTATTATATACATAGTAAATCGGTATTCGGAGTAAGAATACCTTTAGTTGCTGTGGTAAGGTATGTCATGCTTCATACTTGTTAGTGGTAACAGTAGGTAACTTAGTACCATGGTCGGTAGCACTAGCTTAGTAACTTGATAAGATATAGTTATTTTAAGAGCTGATGTTGCCATATTATTAAGTGTTGCATCATCATTTCATGCATGTAGATCACGAGTTGATAGAGTTCATGCCCGTGGATGAATAGGATTATGAAGAGGTCATTGAGGAGAACGAGGAGGAGATCCTCATGCAGGAGGGAGCCCTAGAGCCTTTTGGTGCTGACTTTGCTGACCCGTCACCTGCCGAAGGCAAGCCCCGGTGCATAACCCATATTTTATGTTTACTGAATATATATATGATGTGCATTTACGTTACATGCATTTTATGGAAACTACATGCATAAATATATCTACCCATGAGTCCTACTAGTTCAGGTCGAGTAGCTGCTATGCATAGGAATTCGGTAGCATGAGTAACCTGCCGTTACTCACGATACGTGATAATTATGATCACTCATGATAAAATGGTGGTAAGGAAATGGTGATCGGGTAGGGATATGGTTTGGGAATTGGTGGGTGTAAGAGGTTGTGTCCTATGACCAACAGGGCATAGCTTGGTTATACATTTTCCCTATCTATGTCGGTTAAGGGTCGGTCGTTGCATAAGTCATCGGGGCAAGTCACAGATTTATTATCCCAAGCACATACTTGGGTATGGGCGCAGGGAAGACTCGTTGCTCTCTTGTCATGGATCCGGCTCTTTCCAGACCGATCGATTGGAGGTGGGGATGGTGGAGGTCCTTGCACCGCACTGAGTCCGAGAGTTAGGAGTGGGGGCTTGGAGTCCAAGTTTGGATGGGGACCTGGACACCCAGGACAAGAGGGTGATGGGTTAGTCCTACTTGTGCCTGGGGTATAAGCGGGGCATGTGTTTTTGGGGAACCTAGCTGGGGGCATTGATTCGCGAATCGCCAGGCAATCCGATACAGCTCGTTTCATGTCTTGCACTGTAGTAAGAACTAGAAGATGGAAGGTGCTGAAATGGAACTGATTGCTCAACTCTTGCTTGAAAGTAGAACAGGTGCTTACATAGAATGGCTAGATAACAAACTAATATGGCTATTAATAATGACATCAACAAGGACTCACTATTAGTATTGCTTTCTGCAAAAAGGAAACCAGCAAACCATAAAGCTTATCATATTACTTGGAGTCGAGAACTAGTCGGATAAGTCTTGCGAGTACATTGTGTACTCAAGGTTTATTTACCCCTATTGTAGGTTAGACTTGAGGAGTACCTTTGTGTGGAGGATTCTTCTGGTGGGCACAGATGGATCCTCGTTCTTTATCGCTAGATGTTTATCTTAATTCTGTTGTTTAATATTCTGCACTTTAACTTTGGAAATGTAATAATGTACTTTTTATGAACTCTGAATGTATGAAATGGATTAAGTATTGTAACTCGTTCTCCTTATTGGATCCTTGAGAGAAAATGTGGAACTTTCGGGTTCTCCCTTGGGGTGTGCCCGATGGATACTGCCCGTTGTAGCTTGCTTTCGGGGTGTTTAGTGTCTGGTGGAAGACGAGCGCCTCCGTAAGTATGCTATTTCAGGTAGTTCTACCACAGAAAGCTATTTGGGTGCCAAAGAGCTTAGTAACTAACCTTTAAGGACCCAAGCAAATTTGGGTACCTAAAAAGAATTGATCTTTTTTGTAGGTCAATTATAAAGCCGGAGGAAGGCATTGGGTGCTTGATAGTGGGTGCACACAACACATGACTGGTGATTCAAGAATGTTCAATTCAATCAACACAAATGATAGCAATGGGGTTGATAGTATAACATTGGTGATAATGGCAAAGGTAAGGTCAAAGAACTTGTTAAGATTGCAATATCCAATGACTTGAGCATTTCCAATGTGCTACTAGTAGAGAGATTGAACTTCAACCTATTATCGGTAGCACAACTTTGTGATCTTGGTTTCAAGTGCATATTTGGTGTGGATGATGTAGAGATCATAAGTCTAGATGGCTCTAATTTGATATTCAAAGGATTTATATATGAGAATCTATACTTAATGGATTTCAATGCTAGAGAAGCTTAATTGTCAACATGTTTGCTCACTAAGTCTAGCATGGGTAGGCTATAGCATATAAGGCTTGGTCATATTGGAATAAAACAATTGAACAAATTTATTAAGAATGACTTAGTAAGGGGCTTGAAAGATGTCACATTTGAGAAGGATAAGCTTTGTAGTGCATGTCAAGCCAGAAAACAAGTTGGTCACACACATCCTAAGAAGAGCATGATGAGCACATCCAAGGCATTTGAGTTATTACACATGGATTTATTTGGACCAACCACATACACTAGCATTGGTGAAAACAAATATGGATTTATGGTAGTGGATGATCTCACTAGATACACATGGGTGTTCTTTCTTGTTGATAAGAGTGATGCATTTGCATCCTTCAAGACATTCATCAAGAGAATACAGAATGAGTTTGAAACAACCATTAAGAAAGTGAGAAGAGACAATGGAAGTGAATTAAAGAATACTAGAGTTGATGAGCTATGTGATGAGTTTGGAATTAGGCATCAATTCTCGGTCGAGTACACTCCACAATCAAATGACCTAGTTGAGAGGAAGAATAGAACTTTGATTGATATGGTAAGATCAATGTTGAGTGAGTACAATGTGAGTCATTCATTTTAGGCCGAAGCAATCAACACGGCTTGCTACTATAGAAACTTGCCTCTATTGCCACCCAATGATGGAGAAGACACCATATGAGCTCTTGAATAGAAGAAAGCCCAATATTGCATATTTTTGGGTTTTTTGCTGCAAATGCTACATATTGAAGAAAGGCACTATATTGAGCAAATTTGAGAAGAAATATGATGAAGGATTCTTGCTTGGTTACTCCACTACTAGCAAGGCATATAGAGTTTGAATTTGGCCAGTGATACTCTTGAGGAGGTGTATGATGTTGAATTTGATGAAACCAATGGTTCCCAAGAGGAAGAAGAGAATCTAGATGATGTGAGAGGCACTCAATTGGTCAATGCAATGAAAACATGGACATAGGTGACATAAGGCCTAGAGAGGTGATTGATGTTGAAGATGACAAGAATCAAGTGCTCTCTAACTCAAATGTGCAAGCTTGTAGTTCTCATGATCAAAATCAAGCTAGTACAAGTGATGATAAAGAGCAAGATCAACAACAAGTGGCTAGTATATCATCTCAACCAAATGATCAATCAAGTGCAAGCAATCTAGTTCAAGTGCTCTAACCAACAAATAATGCAAGAGATCATCCATTACAATCTATATTGGTGATATCCCAAGAGGTGTACAAACAAGATCAAGATCGGCATCATTTTGTGAGCATTTCTCATTTGTGTCATCCATTGAACCAAACAAGATAGATGAAGCTTTGTTGGATGTTGATTGGGTGAATGCTATGCATGAAGAGCTAAACAACTTCATAAGAAATCAAGTATGGGAATTAGTTGAGAGGCCTAAGGATCATAATGTGATTGGAACTAAATGGGTCTTTCGCAACAAGCAAGATCAAGATGGGATAGTTGTATGAAACAAGGCAAGATTAGTGGCCCAAGATTACACTCAAGTTGAAGGTTTTGACTTTGGAGAAACATATGACCCGGTTGCAAGATTGGAAGCAATTAGGATCTTGTTAGTCTATGCTTGTGCCCACAACATCAAGTTGTACCAAATGGATGTGAAGACTGTATTTCTCAATAGGTACATCAATGAGCTTATGTATGTTGAACAACCTCCCAGTTTTGAAGATGAGAAGAAACCCAACCATGTCTACAAGTTGAGAAAGGCTTTGTATGGATTGAAACAAGCACCTAGAGCATGGTATGAGAGATTGATGGATTTCCTACTCTCTAAGGGATTCATTATGGGCAAGGTTGACACCACTCTCTTCACCAAGAAGATTGGCAAAGACTTGTCTGTGTTGCAAATCTATGTTGATTATATCATTTTTGGATCAACCAATTAAGATTATTATGGGGAGTTTGGAAAGATGATGGCAAGTGAATTTGAGATGTCCATGATTGGAGAGCTTAGTTACTTCCTTGGTCTTTAAATCAAGCAAATGAAGAATGGCACATTTGTGAGTCAAGGCAAGTACATTAAGGACATGCTCAAGAAGTTTAGAATGGATGATGCTAAAGCTACTAGTACACCAATGGGGACAAATGGAAGCTTGGATAGTGATGCTAGTGGCAACATGGTGGATCAAAAGATGTATCGGTCTATGATTGGAATCCTACTCTATGTGACTGCATCAAGGACGGGTGTGATGTTTAGTGTATGCATGTGTGCTAGATTTCAATCCTCACCAAGAGAAAGTCATTTGAAGACCACCAAGAGAATATTGAGGTACTTAAAGCATACACAAAAATATTGGATTGTGGTATCCCAAAGGAGCAAGATTTGAGTTGATTGGATATTCAGACTCTGATTATGCGGGATGCAAAGTTGAGAGAAAGAGCACATCGAACACATGTCAATTATTGGGAAGATCATTTGTGTCTTGGTCATCAAAGAAGCAAAATAGTGTAGCACTTTCAACCACCAAAGCGGAGTACATTTCGACTGGTAGTTGTTGTGTTCAATTAGTTTGGATGAAGGCTACTTTGAGTGACTTTGGAATCAAATTCAAATAAGTGCCATTGCTATGCAACAATGAGAGTGCCGTGAAGCTCACCAACAACCCGGTTCAACATTCAAGAACAAAGCATATAGATGTCTGCCATCACTTCATAAGAGATCATCAACAAAAAGGGGACATTTTGCATTGAGAGTGTGGGCACCGATGATCAACTTGCAGATATTTTCACCAAGCCACTTGATGAGAAGAGGTTTTGCAAGCTAAGGTATGAATTGAACATACTTAACTTCTCAAACATGTGTTGATGCACCCCCATTATATGACATATCTCTCCTTCGAGCAAACCAAGGTAAAATTGATTGACATATCATTCATACATTGCTAAGGACTTGTTTAGTATATCTAGTCATTTCTCACATGTCTATGCTTGAGTTGATCTAGTAGTAGCATATGACATGTTTGTGGGCTTGTGAACCTAGTGTTTAATCTAGAAAATGGGCTATAAGTGTTTAACTCAACATGGTCAAGATAACCCTTGAAATGAGGTATGAAGAACCTTGCCCTTGGATCAAACCGAGTTAAATATCTTTTGCAAGTAATCTAGATTGAGCCAAAGATGGGAAAATGATCCTCACTTAACATGGTCTCACCCCAACCTATCAAATGATCCTCACTTAACATGGTCTCACCCCAACCTATCTAAAACATGAGCTCTCCATTTGTGGTATTTGATGCCAAAGGGGAAGAGAGATTCACAAAGATAGTAAGATAGGGGGAGCAAACAAATGAAATGACAATGTAAGGGGATCAATTAAAATTTGAAGCACACAAGTAGGGGAAGCAAGCTCACAAACTTGTATGTTGCATTTGTATGTGCATTACATATGTTTGCTTGCATAGCACAAGTTTTTAAATTCAAATATCCATGCCTGTGTGGTGTATGCTAGATTGTAGGAAATGATTGATGCAATGAAAACTAGCACACATAGGATAGCTAGATATACCTTGATTTTGATTTTACAAGTGTACTAGAGCCTTGTTTCTAATGTTGATCTCATGAGGTATCTAGTGGTTGTAGTTTCTCAAGTGATATCTAGCAAATCATGGTGTTAAGGATGGTGTTCAAATGGCAACTCCGATTGGTATCACGCTTCAAAGGTCCATTCTTTACACCTTAGCATCATTTGGTAGCCATTACTTCCCCACACTTCCTATTTTATGCATATATATAAGCTTTCAAATCCAAACTCTTAGCACATATGTAGGGGGAGCTAATGCTACCAATTCAGGTTTATGAAACTTGTCCATATCCTTTACACATGGTAAAATGTTTGGGCAAGCAACATGAATCCAAAAAGCTTTTATTGAATATCTTTGTGAAGGGTTGCCATCAATTACTAAAAAGGGGGAGATTGAAAGCCCCAATTTGGTATTGGATAATTGATGAAAACCTAGGACGAACCTTTGATCTAAGTGTGTGAATTAGATGAGGTAGTCTAATCCAAGTGTTGGAGCTTGATGATGGTCATGGAGAAGGTGATGGCCACAAATGAGATGATCAAGTGCTCCAACTTGGAAAAGAAGAAAGAGAAAAACAAAAACCAAGGAGATCAAGGCAAAGGTATAAGATAGGTTTTTGTTTTGGCACTTAAGACATCATAGAGGGTGTAAGTGCGTTTAGGATCGATAGCCGTACTATAAAGAGGGGAAATCTTTGGCTAAGCGGTTATCGAGTGCCACTAGGTGACATGATTCTTGCATATGCATTTAGAAACCTAGCATGCTAACCTTGACCCTTGAAAATGCTTTGAAAATGCTAACACATGAGCACATGAGTTGTACACTTTGTGGTTAGCAACTTGGAAGCATGGGTGAAGCAGTTGAGGAGATAGAAAAAGAAAAAGAGAAGAAGGTGGTGAGAACCGAACCTTGCTGGCATAGGGGGTCTGGACTCATACCCTAACCTTCAGGCGGTGGTAGGAGAACCGGACCCTGCTCGGTAGTGGTTCTAGACCATCTCCCGTGGGTCCGAATGGTCAGCGCGATGAGGCCGAGAGCAGTGCTGGGGTGCGACAGCTCTGGACATAGGTGTGGAGTGGGTCTAGACTCAAGCGCACATGGGTCTAGCTATGGTTTGTCAGGCGTAGAGGTGATGTGGCACGAGGAGAAGAACTAGACCCACACTATACGTGGTCTGGAAGCCAGGAGCAGATTGGGTCCAGAGCCATTTTGGCTCTCTAGATGCTTACTGGATCCTTCCGGACCTAGGGTACACGTGGGTCTGGTTGTGTTGTCTAGGGTCTGGTCTAAAGGTGACTCAGAGGAGCAGTTAACACTGATCAAGTGACCATTGAGATCCGACGCATGAGATTCAAAGGAGGGACGCATAGCAAGATCCTGTGAACTAGACTCACACTATAGTGGTTTGGACCCTGGGTCTGGTTCCACGATGTGGTTGCCCTGAGAGTGTAACAGCTAGTGGAGGTCTTGGACCTCTATAAATAGAACTTGGGTGCCTTGGGCTCACTCTCTTGGATATTTTCACCTGTGATACATCCTTGTGAGCCTAAGCAAACACCTCCCACTCATCTTCATCATTGATTCATCATCATAGTGAGATTGAGAGTGATTCCAAGTGTATTTGCTTGAGTGATTGCATCTAGTGGCACTTGGGATCATTGTGGCTGTGGAGTTCTTGTTACTCTTTGGTGGTTGCCACCACCTAGATGGCTTGGAGCAGTAGAGGAGCTTCGGCACATGTTGGTGATTGTTCATGGCTGGCTCTGGTGATTGTGAGGGGTCTTGGATCTTCCCCGGCTAAGAGTCTAAAGGTAACTCTAGTGGATTGCTCGTATCATTGAGTTACCTCACTTGTGGGTAGGTTCTTGCGGCGCCATTTTTTGGCTAGGTGTGTGATACCTATTAGCAGCTGAACCACCAAGTGTTGCTCGACACAACGGGGACTAGCGTGCCGGCAAATACGTGAACCTTGAGAGAAAAATCTTGTGTCTCTTGTGTGATTGAATTTCTCCTAGTGATTGATTGGCTTCATCTTGTGATTGGGTCATTTCTCTTCTCGGTGGTATAATCATCCTACTCACTCCTTTACATTCCTAGCAAACTAGTTGTCAAGCTCTTTAGTGTAGTTAGTCTTTGAGACCTTATTAGTTTGGTTAGTGTGGCTCTTTAGTTGGTATTTGAGAGCACACTAGCTTAGTGAGTAGTGACCTAGCTTGTTGAGTGCATAGTGATCATAGAAACTAGAATTATTGGATAGGTGGCTTGCAACCCATTGTAGAGCTAGAGCAAAATTGCATTACACCATTTGTTGTACTAATCAATTGCTCTAGTGCTTTGTAGAGTTTTTAAATAGGCTATTCAACCCCCGTCTAGTCATATTAGGACCTTTCAACCGCCCTCGCTTCTGTTGCTTCTCGACTAGGGTCAGGTGGTGATGTAGACTAGGCCCGATCTTCAAAAGGTATGATAGCGTCGATTGGTGGAGACTCGACGTTCATGATTATAGCACCCGGTTTTAAAGACAAAACTAGATACACACTATATGTGAGCCTAGGAAGTCAAATCTCACACATAGCCACAAATAAGGGGTAATACCAAGAGACAATACTTATTACATAACGTATTAGTAAAAGAAAAGTACCCTCAGAGTAAAGACAGTGGAAAGTTGACTCCGATCTTCTGGCGAAGACTCCAAGACCACAGGGATGACTGACTGGTTGACCACAAGCCTAACTCCTCCAAACCAGCAATCTGGTACCCATCCGAGATTTTTATCCAATGTATAGAAAAATAAAACAAGTGTAAGTACATGTCGTACTTAACAATTATATCATGGGGTTCATGAGGCTCAAAAGGGCTGACACTGGTTTAACTGCAATTAGCTTTAATAGATCATCTTTTTAGCAATTGGCTGGCAACAAGTTTATCCATAAGCCCATAAACTCATGATCAAGTAAACATGAATAATGTATAGCATAAACGATTAATTATTAGCATCATCATCCATTAGTGATCATCTCTATTCCATAAGGGTCCAAGGCCGCTCGTGTCCATGAGCACGGCTGTTATAATAGTTTTTATACTCTACAGAGTTTGTACACGTTCACTGTGAGTTGTGATTTACCCTTTTGCCCGAGGTAGCTATTCTCTTGACCCACTTCCAAGGAAGGTCGGCAGGGTTCACTATGAAGCCTTTCAAAAGATTTGTCTAATAAGTTAGGGCCGCCAGGTGTATGTGGCCCATCTCTAGGAGTGGCATGCGTGGGCATCGTAGCATGGTACACACTTCCCAACAGCAAAGGAAACATACCCTATGCCTGAAAGGTAACCACTAACAAGCTAGAAAAGATCCTCATACTGAGCTAAAGCCAGAGCCATATGGCCCTCACAGCTATACTGTAAGTCCTGGATGATCGCTTACAGATAAGTCCTTAGGGAGAGGAATCTGAAGCATATAAACACTCCAGCCCCCTGGTTCCATGTTACTAAAAAGTCATGTTTTAATGTTTATTGCATATACCATTAGTCAAGTTACAAGATCATGGTTTTGATTAAGCACTAGCAAAAACTATCCCAATGCATTATCCCAAAGGTATCAAGGTACAAGATATCAAATATCAAAGATATCCTATTTGGCAAATAAGGTAGACACATGCAATATGAATTATGTGTTTAAATGTGAATAGGTAACAAGGATAATCCCATGCTATACTTGCCTTACACACCGATCCTTCGGTAAGCTTTATTCTTCGATGTCTTTCTTCTTCTTCTTGGATCACCACGTGTATCTCACCGACTGGACAATCATAGAACACCACACAAACATCCATACACATACATGCATAGCATACAGTTGCATCTATATCAGAATAGTACACCAATCATAGAAAAATTAAGTAAAAGAGATTGATATACGATTCTATGTATCACTACGAACACAGTCGCGAGAGGCACGCTAATCGAAGATACGATTGTAAAGTTACAACTACCGAGAGATTTGCCTAATACGTGGAAAAGAAAGCTATATGCTTCATTTATGTTAACCGTATGAATTCATATACAAAAGATATTTTATAAACAATATGGATTAAATTAAGTCAATTTTAGATTTAAATTATAAAACAAAAGTAAAACAAATCATATTTTATGTATAAAACCAAGTTGCATAATCTTTAATCAAGATATGATTTAAACTATGATTTTTATGAAATAGTAATATAGTAAACATCATTACTAATACGTAGATCTCGACGTTATGAAACAAACGCAACTTGAACGGACTATTTCGGAGTTGAAATGAGTAAGTTACGATTTAAACAAGTTTTACTTTAGTTAAATAATAGATTAAATCTATTCATGAATTTCAAGTGTTGAAAATATGCCTAACAGTTGTATAAACACGTAGATAACATAAATACAGTCCTAATGCAATTTGAATGGATCAAATCGGACTTAAAACGCAAAAGTTACACATGAAATAAGATTCAATGGCATTCCTGTAAATATTTAAACTCAAATTTGAATTAAAACAATTAAAATCTGAATTTAAATGTACTTTGGACTGGGCACACTAATTCAAGAAAATACAGGGTCTAAAGTGAATAAAATCAGGATGGATTTGTAATTATTTTGAACTAAATTGGACTGCAGGTTGATTCTACAAAAATAGGAGGCCTTTTCTGCAAGATGCGCATGGCTTTGACTGTGGTTGACTGTGGCTGCTGACCAGGCTGACGCGTGGCTGCCAGGGATTGGTGCGGTGCACCACGTGGCTCAGAGGACCGGCTGACGCAGCGGGGTGGACCGGGTCTACGGTCCGCGGTGGACCGGTTACACCACGAACCGGTACGGTTCAATCGTGGCCGGCCGTGCAAGATCCAACGACGCAGGGTGCTCGGGAGTACTTCCAGCGGCAGCACAGCATCACCGGCGAGGCTACCATGGCCGGCGGCGAGCCGCGCGCTACGGTGAACGTCGGTTTTGGCGCTCCGGACCTCCCCGGGTCAAACTGAGCATACGGGCGCGTAACACGAAGGCTTGCGGATTCAATGGAGCACAAATGGAAGACGGAGAGCACGTCGAGGCGGCATCCCATGGTGGCGCCATGGACGGTGGCGTCGGGTGCTCGCTGCTACGGCGTCCTAGCGCACAGAACAGCGACTGGGAGGCACAGGAAGCGTTGGGAGCTCACCGCGATGCGTATGGTGGGGAGCGCAGCGTCTGGGAGGGCTCGATGGGGCGGGTCGACGGCGGCGGCGACGTCTGGAGAGAGAGGGAGGGCGTGGGTGAGATGAAATCAAAACAAATCGTGGCTGAAACATGAAATCAAAGGTACCTATGGCTGATTCGAGTCACGGCGAATCTCACTGGCGCATCGGCTACGAGGATTCAGGCACCGGGGCAGCGGGCCATGGGCGACAGTAGATAGCTCCGGTGGTGGTCAGAGAAAAGAGAGAAGGAGGGCGTTGAGCTCGGTGCTTTATAGGCGGGCGAGCACGGCGTGGAAGGAAGGGGAGCGGGGCGCGGCGATTTTGGGGCTTTCCATGCAGGTGTGGCGGGCCGGCAGCTTGCCATGGAAGCAGCGCCATCGGCGGGGCAACGGAACAAAGACGTGCGAGAATCGTACTACGCATAATGTCTCATAATACATCTCATAAGGGGTACATCATGGGGTACAACTTACGGAAGCTACTGACATGACTCATGACCACGCAGGGTCATTCTACTCTAACTCGTATACCGCAGCTGGGATACGACTATTCTCGATCTCGATCTCCTCATCAGACTTGTGAAGTCGGGACATGTACTTCAAGGCCTCGGCGAGCTCCTCAGTAGGCTTGGCTCCAGGTAGGGTAGGACAGGCATCTAGGTTGAGGCGAGTCGGGGCTAACTCAAACTCTTCTACCCTAGGCTTTGTCTTGCTGCGAATCTCCTTGGGTAGCTGATCCCACATACCCTTCATCTCCCTGAGGCGCTTCCTATCGGACTTCTGCCAGGCCTGTCGAGTCCTCTCACACTTGTCCTATAGGAACTCATTCTGCCTGAGTGCCTCGATCAGGTGACCCTGGTTGTGAATGGCCTTCTTTCTAAACTCTTCTAGATCTTGAGTCATGGTCTTGTTTCGAGACTGGATCTTCAGCATGTCAATCCCCTTGGATCTCTCTCTGTCTCCTCTACGGTTGAACTCGGCCTTCTTGTCGTCCAACTCTCTCTGCAACTCCAAGACCTTACTGTCGAGGTAGCAGTTCCTATTGCCTAGGTCGGCGGCTTTATCCTGTAAGTTATCGACCTCGGCTCTATGGATTTCTTCATGGCGGTTGAGCTCGTCCTGCAGCTTGGCAACTGTCTCAAGTAGACTAGCTCGCTCCTATGCTCTCTGTGAGTCTCGCTCCTGGTACTCCCACTGGAGGGCCTGGTCCTGACGTCTCCTCTACTCTAGCTAGGTCACGTACCTATCCTGCTCTAGCAGGTGGATAGCTGAGACGCGAAGGCATCTGCCCTCCTCAGTAAGGATAACTCTATCGGCTGCAAAACTCTACTCACTAGGGGTAAGGCTGAGGTTGAGGGCCTAGGGAAGTAGATGGAACTCTGTTGTCTTTAGGTGCTCATGGTGGTCCCTCATCACTCTACGAAGTGCCTTGTGCAAGATAGCTCGCAGTCCCTCCTCGATGGTGTCCTCTATAGTCAACTCAGTGGAAGCTGGGACAGAAGGTAAGGTAGTGCTAGCTGGGAACTTGACTGAGGTGATAATTGGTCCTCTGATTCCTCCTTCCTAAGCTGGCTTCTCGGTGCAGGTGACCTTGACAAGCTTGTCGGGGACACCTAACGTGACGAGAACTCGGCAGAGGGTCTGTGCAAAACCCTCGAGCTCACGTAGGTCAAAGGTAAGCTTGGCGTGGTCCAGAGGTAGCGGTCCTAGAGGCGGCCAGTCAACGTTCGTTGCCATCTACATGTTTCAAGGGGACAGGTGTTAGCAGGTCAATAAATAGATAAGCCTTGCATAAAAGTAAATGCAGGGTTGGTATATAACCAAAAGAAGGGTTGTCCACGTCCTATTCTATCGTCCATTTCTGAGGGTTTCGTCCTATGGTCAAGTATGTCTCTGATACCAACTGAAACAACCCCAATTTCCACGAAGGGAAATCCACAGAGTTGAAGTGTAATAAGACCGTGGTAGATCATATTACCCAAATTCTAGTCGAATATCACATCCATACAACGATAATATCAGAGTACAAATAGCGTGGAATTATATAAATTATTACATCGCCGCATTGGCGGAATCAAAAGTAGCATTCATTTAGAATAGCTTGATGATCAGATCGCCAAACTCGAGCGTAGGCACGAACCCCTCAACCGTCAAACTCCTCGAAGCTATACTCCTCAGCAGAACCTGTATGCCAAAATTTATCAGTACGATTTGTACTGGCCACTCCCAACCCTATGAGCATTACTTTGTGGATATTGGATGCAAGTTGGATATAGTCAAAAGGAACCTATAAAGCTGGGGTTTCCCATGTATTTTAGCATATCAAGTATATAACAGTATAGTCAAGTTTTAACACCATTCCCACACCTATTCCACCCATTCCCATTCCAGAGCCAGGTTTCGATCCTGGGATCGATATACCACCATCTCCACACCATCACCATACCATAACCATACCATCGCTCAGTCGACAGGCCAACTCCCTCTCGGCACTGTCTCAAGGCCCGTAGCCCCTGGCTACGTCCGAATACTCACTCATAGGGGGAGAAAAGAAGGACTCATCTCACTATCTAGTTTAAGCGAAACCCAGGAAAGGTCTATAGCCGACAAGTTGGCACATGTATCGATCGATCAACCATACACTCTGTAGAGGTTTTACATAACCATAAGATCTGCCTTCCTCACTGACCATCGTCAACTGGGCTGATTCCGGCCGCTTGCTAGCCTAGGATAATGCCACTCTTCCATTCAGCCCTGGTACACCCCAAGTCTAATCTGGGGTGGCTAAAACTGTGAGTCATGAGCCGGGTCCACAAGGTCTCCATGAAGTCTCAGAAGGGTGTGGGGGAAATCCTCTGCGCCCCATACCTCCTTACACTGTCCGCTATCAACCTAGCAGTAGTGGAAATATCCTACCAAGTAGTCCGGCCGTCCCGCACCATATAGGGCGAGTGGTACGTAAGGCTTCCCGGTGAATCTGAGTACTAGTAAGTCCTTAGGGGTGACCAAGCCAGAATGTCTTCATCAGGGTTTCCATTTATCATGCCACCACAGCACCTCCATCCCGGGCTCCTCCCATCACAGGTTCACACCCAGGACCACTTCATATACCATTTACCCACCACAGGTATCCATTCCAAGGGTGCCCAGGTAGCACCACACGGCATGACTTGCCCTAGGCTTGTTGTATACTCCAACTTGGTCAACACAACCCTCACCCTCCACACACCCAAGTCACACACGCAGCACTCTCCCCATAGTCCAGAATACACCACGCATTAATGTAGTATAAGCGTAGTAGAAGTATAAGCAAATAAAATATAGCAGTAAGCGTGTGTCTAACCTAATAGCAGGGTATGCAGGGGTATGGTTGCGTCAAGGTAAAGGCCATCAAGAAAGCATACTACCATGCAAGTCCTATCATAGTATGATTATAATAGTAAAGTAAAGCAATAGCAGTTCAACATTAGCCATGCGTAATAGGTGCTACGAGATTGGGTGGGATGTGGCACCTTCAGTGTAGTTGTCTCCATACTCCTCACAGTACTCACAATCCTTGCACTCAAACATGGGTTCATTGCGTAGAGCTTGATTTTAGATGAATTTTGGTCCTGTTTTCATATTTTTCTGAGGTCATATGAATTAGTTATGAATTTCTGAAGTTTAAATCATTTCTGAAAATGGAAAAGGCTGACATCATCATGACGTCATCAACGTCATCCACACCGATAGGTGGGGCCCAGCTGACGTCAACATGACGTCATCAACGTCATCCACACTGACAGGTGGGGCCAGAGACCTTTGGGTCACTGACAGGTGGGCCTGGTCAAAGTCAATGGTGAGTCAATGGTCAACGATCTTTGGTCAACGGTCAGGGTCACTGACGTGTGGGTCCAGGGCTACTGATGTTAGTAGCTGATGTCATCGTGACGTCAGCATGATGTCACCTCGGCTATGTTACTACTGACATGTGGGTCCCGCGTGACGTCATTACTATGCTAGCATGACGTCATCGTCTGATGTGGGGGTCCAGCAACACTGTGTCGCTGACCTGTGGGGCCAGGTCAATGGTCAACGTTGACCAGTCAACGGTCAATACGAGCCGGGTCTGAAGTGGGCTGGTTGGGCTTCGGGTTGGGCCGGTCTAGGCCGGGCCAGGCCAGACACGTGGCACACTGTGACGCTACCACGTCATGGCCATGGGCTCTTATTGGGCTTCGTCCACAGCGTGGCTCACACCGTGTGGCTCACGGTGGACCAGCGGTCATGGTCCATGGACTTACGGTAGGGCACATGGTGGACCAAATCCACCGTCTCTTCTCCTTGGCTCGGCTCACGTGCACCGAGCTCTCGCCACCGTCTCTTCCCCTGTTTTCTTCCGCGGCGGTGCTCCCGTCGGCGACGAGTGCTCGGTGAGCCTCCGTGGCAGTGCTGGTGTCCGATTGGGGAGGAGGAAAGCTTCCCCAGGCCACGGCGATCATGATCCTAAGGTCTAAGTGGTGGTCGAGGTCCTCCAGTGCGTTGGCCACGGCGGCCGGTGGCTCGGTAGTGCTCGCCGGTGGCGAGGCCACGCACGCAGGCCCTCCAGTGGCTAGTGCTGGGCAGATGAGGCTTCTACGGCTTCGTGTGGACATGGTGAGGGTGTCCCGAGCTTGAGGTGGGGTTTCGGTTTCCTGGTGGCCGGTGGGGGCTCCAGCGGTCATGGCGACATGGTGACGACGGCGATGCGCACGGTTGATCAAGGGGGCTCCCACGGGGTGGTGACGGCATGGTCACGGGGTGTGCATGGGTGCGTGTGTTCCTAGTGGCCGGAGACAAGGCGCTGGCCTACGCACTCCAGGTGTGGAGCGCCATGGCCGACGGTGAGGTTCGGCGGTAGAGAGAGACCGGAAAGAAGCAGGGGAAAGAAGAAGGAAAGGAAGAAGGGGTCGAGGCCGACTGACGAGTGGGACCTGGGTCACAGCGAGGGAGAAACGGCTTGTGGGCAGCTGACGCGCGGGGCCAGCGTCGCAGCGGGGAGAAGAGAAACGGTTGCGGGTGCGCGATGCGGGCGTGGGCGCTGAAGGCTGAGCGTGTGCGGGTGAAGGCAAGCGAGCCGTAGCCTTGCGCGTGCGAGTGGTGCGGAGGAAGGGCTGGCGCGCTGAGCGGGCCGCAGCGCCGAGTAGCGGGCCGCCAAGCAGTGGGCTGGTGACTTGCGTGCGAGGGAGGAAGCGGGAAATAAAACAGTGAGCCGGAGCCAGCAGCGCAGTGAGAGAGAGAAGGGAGGCACGTGCGGGCGGCTGACGGGCGACGCAGTGGGCCGAGGCCGGGAAGAGTAGGCCGGGCGCGTGAGGGAGGGAAGAGAGGGGGAAGGGACTGGGCCGGCCAAAACCTGTGCTGGGCTGGTTCCGAGGTTGGGCCAAAAATAGAAAGAAGGGATATTTTTCCAATTCAAAATCTTTTTCCTATTTAGTTTTCAAGCCAATTCAAATGTAAACTAAATGCAAATTCAAATAGAGTTTGAACATATTTTTTCAATTCCAATAAAAGTGAGCAATTTTGGTAAGTTTCCAAAAATAACTTTTTAAGTTCTTACATTTTCCAATTCCAAGCTAAATTCAAATCCAATTCGAGTATGGTTTCAAATATACTTTCCCATTCAATAAAAATGGACAATTCTATTAAGCTTTCCAAGATAAACTTTACAACTTTAAAAATACTTTTATTTTTCAAATTTTCTTTTCTTTCTTTTCTTTTATTTTCAAAGCCATTTTCAAACCCTTTTCAAAAACACTCCAAATTACTTTGGAGTTTGGATCAACACTATTTATCACAATGAATAAGATGCAGCAGCATGTATGCTCACACATGTTACTACCTTATGTTGAATTTTAAATTAATGAAAATTTTTATTTTCCTATATTTCATGTGCACAAAATTCATAAATAAATCATTTTAACTCTACTTTAAAAGAGACATTTTTTTAGGGTGTTACAGCGATCTAGGCTTCGAACCAAGACTGATTCGGACCCCCGCAACCGTTACACCACTGCCCCGTTGGTTATCAACCACGCGAACGCGATTGACCTCGCCGAGAAGGCTTTCCAGCAAGTGAATCGAGAACACAAGAAAGAACGAGATAAACGTAATCTGAAATTACAAATAAATATGAGGCTTATGATAATGAGAAAGAGTTCAAAGTCTTTATTCGAAAGGACTAATCGCCACTGGCGAACAAGGTCAAGAACTGGGGCCCTGGTTCACGGCAAGCGGCCTCGGCGGCGACAGTTGCAGCAAAACGATGTCTGTTTCACGAGGAAATCAAGAACTAAACAAAACCTAAACCCTAAGGAGAGCGACGACTGATATTTATAGAGTCTTGGGCGTCACCCCCCTGGACGCGCCCCCTAATGGGCCCAAACACGATACACGGTCCAACGGACCAAAAGACGGTGTCGCAGCACCCTGGCAGATTCTGGATGCTAACTTGTTTTGACGATTCCTATTGATTCCGAAGGTCTTTTGATGTGAAACTAATTGGGTTGGCTTCCTTATCCAATTAGCTTTCCATCCATATGTGGATCATCAAAAACGGAGTCCGGATGCATCCTGGGTGACCAGTTTAAGGCAGACTGATCCTGAAGGCCGAGGCAGACTCGAACTTGAGTTGCTTTGGGCCTCCACCTCGGGGACTTGAACCGAATTAGCCTCGGACCTCCTTCTTGACTTGGACACCCTTGCTAGCCTCCTACCCCTCCATACCATATGCCAAACATGGTCATATGCATGGGTTTCATGTCCTCATCAGGTGGGCACCACCCTAGGGGTGGCGGTGCGGTGCCACCGAACAGGGTGGCGGTGCCAGCCTAACTTCTCCTCCTTAGCCATGCTCAGCCGGTCACCGCCCTAGGGGTGGCGGTGCACCGGACAAGGCATGGCGGTGCCCCTAGAGGCAGCACCTCATCCCCTTCTTCACCTCCTTTGCTTCCTTTGCAAATGTGCCAACACCACAAGTGTTTCACCATCACGTGCAAGTGTGTTAGCATTTTCATAATCATTTTTCAAAGGATAATCACTTTCTCACCGTATGTGCACTAGGCCTAAAATGCAATGCGAGTATTCCAACACCTAGTGCACTAGATGATCGAGTTGTCCGATAAGAGTTCCCCTCTTAATAGTACGACCATCTATCCTAAATGTGATCACACTCTCTATAGTGTCTCGATCACCGAAAACAAAATGGCCCTATGGATATCACCTTTGCGTTGAGCCCATTTTGTTTTTCTCTTTCTTCTTTTCCATGGTCCAGACCTTGATCACCATCATCACATGTCTACACCACCACCATGGACTTCATTTCATGTGGCCATCTCCATCCATGAGTGCCACCTTGCTCCTTCACTTGGATTGGACCATCCTATCTAGTCACACACTTAGATGCAAGGATTAGTACAAATAGGTTTCATCAATTATCAAAACCAAACTAGAGCTTTCAATATTCCCTTTTTGGTAATTGATGACAACCCTTTCACAAAGATATGAAATAAAATTTATTTGAATCCATGTTACTTGCCCAAGCATTTTTACCATGTGTAAAGGATTTGGACAAGTTTCATGAACCCAAATTGATAGCATTAGCTCCCCCTACATATGTGCTAACAGTTTGTATAGAAGCTTGCACATATGTTTAGATTAGAGTTGTGGGAGAGTAATGTCTACTAAATGATGCTAAGGTATAAGAGATTGGCCTTTGAAGCGTGATACCAATCGGAGTGCACCAAATAAACCATCCTTAGCACCATCTTAGTTAGATAGCTCTTGCAAAACACAAACACTAGATACCTCGTGAGATCAACATTATATGCAAGGTTCTAGTATTACTTGAAAACAAAGCAAGACATATCTAATTATCACCTATGCATGCTAGTCTTTCAATTCATCAAACAATTTTACAACTAGCATACACCACACAAGCATGGATATTGAATTTAATACTTGTGCCATGCAAGCAAACAAATGTAATGCACATTCCAATGCATCAACCAAGTTTATGAGCTTGCTCTCCCTACTTGTGTGCTTAAATTTTAATTGATCCCCTTACTTTCATATTTCTCCCCCTATGTCATTTTTTCCTTATCTTTGTGCATTACTTCTCCCCCTTTGTCGTCAATGACCACAAAGGTTCAATTTTAGATAGGTTAAGATTATCAAAGTCAATCAATGGGATGAGAATCATTTTCCTAAATTTGGTTCAATCTAGAACACTTGCTAAAGATATCTAACTCGTTTTGATCTAAGGACAAGTTTCTTCACACCTCATTTCAAGGTTTATCTTGACCATGTTGAGTTAAACACATAGATCTTTTTCTAGATCAAACACTAGGATTGCTAGCCCACAAACATGTCATATGCTACCACTAAATCAAGTCAAGCATAGAAGCAATAGTGGTACCATACAAGCATCAAATTCATTTGATTTTTATGAATGAGCCTATTAAATGTGAGGAATAACTAGATGCACTAAACATGTCCTTAGCAAAGGATGTATGCATGCCAAATAACTTTTACCTTGGATTGCTTGAATGAGAGGCATGTCATATTAGTGGGGGGTGCATCAACACATATTTGAGAAATCCAATATGTTCAACTCATTCCTTAGCTTGTAAAACCTTTTCTCATGTAATGGCTTGGTGAATATGTCGGCAAGTAGATCTTCAGTGCCCACACTCTCAATTGAAATGTCCCCTTTTTGTTGATGGTCTCTTATGAAATGGTGGCGGACATCAATGTGCTTTGTTTTTGCATGTTGAACCAGATTGTTGGTTAGCTTGATTGCACTTTCATTGTCACAAAGCAATGGCACTTTCTTGAACTTGATTCCAAAGTCATTCAAGGTGGCCTTCATCCAAAGTATTTGTGCACAATAACTACCTTTAGATATGTATTCGGCTTCTGCAGTTGATAATGCAACACTATTTTGCTTCTTTGATGACCATGAAACGAGTGATTTTCCCAACTATTGACAAGTGCCTAAAGTGCTCTTCCTTTCAACCTTGCATCCCACATAATCAGAGTCTGAATATCCAACTAACTCAAACTTTGCTCCTTTGGGATACCACAAACCAACATTTTATGTATGCTTCAAGTACCTCAAAATTCTCTTTGTAGCCTTCAAATGACTTTCTCTAGGTGAGGCTTGGAATTTGCACACATGCATACGCTAAACATGACATCCGGTCTTGATGTGGTCACATAGAGTAGGCTTCCAATCATAGGCCGATACCACTTTTGATCCACCATGTTGCCACTAGCATCAATATCCAAATTGTCATTTGTTCCCATTGGTGTACTAATGGCTTTGCTCTCATCCATGCAAAACTTCTTGAGCATATCTTTGATGTACTTGCCTTGACTTACAAATGTACCATTCTTCATTTTCTTGATTTAAAGACCAAGGAAGTAACTCAACTCTCCAATCATGGACATCTCAAACTCATTTGCCATCATCTTTCCAAACTCTTCACAAAAGTCTTGATTGGTTGATCCAAATATGATATCATCAACTTAGATTTGCAACACAAACAAGTCACTTCCAATCTTCTTGGTGAAAAGTGTGGTGTCAACCTTTCCCATCTTGAATTCCTTAGAGAGGAGAAAGTTTCTCAACCTCTCATACCATGCTCGAGGTGCTTGCTTCAATCTATATAATGCCTTTCTTAGCTTGTACACATGGTTGGGCTTCTTGTCATCTTTAAAATCAGAAGGTTGCTCAACATATACCAACTCATTGATGTAGCCATTGAGAAATGCACTCTTGACATATATTTGATAGAGCTTGATGTTGTGGGCACAAGCAAAGGCTAGCAAGATCCTAATTGCTTCCAATCTAGCAATGGGGGCATATGTTTCTCCAAAGTCAAGACCTTCAACTTGTGTATAGCCTTGTGCTACCAATCTTGCTTTGTTCCTCACTACTATCCCATCTTGATCTTGCTTGTTTCTAAAGACCTATTTTGTTCCAATCACATTGTGGTTCTTTAGACTTTCAACTAATTCCCATACTTGATTTCTTGTGAAGTTGTTCAATTCTTCATGCATAGCATTTACCCAATCAACATCCTTCAATACTTCTTCTATCTTCTTTGGTTCTATGGATGACACAAATGAGAAGTGCTCACAAAATGATGCCAATCTTGATCTTGTTTGTATACCTCTTGAGATGTCACCAATAATAGTGTCCAATGGATGATCTCTTGCAATACTTGTTGGTTGGAGAATTGGAACTTGATTGCTTGCACTTGCTTGATCATTAGGTTGAGATGATGAGCTAGCCACTTGACCTTGCACATTGTCATGAGAGCCGCTTGTACTTGCTTGATTTGTATCATCTTGCTCATTTGAGTTAGAGAGCACTTGCACATGATCATCTTCTTCATCATTCACTTGTCTAGGCCTCAATTCACCAACATCCATGTTCTTCATGGCATTTGAAAGTTGAATGCCCCTAACATCATCAAGATTCTCATTTTCATATTGGGAACCCTTGGTTTCATCAAATTCAACATCATGAACTTTCTTAAGAGTACCACTTGCCAAATTCCAAACTCTATATGCTTTACTTATAGTGGAGTAACCAAGCAAGAATCCTTCATCATATTTCTTGTCAAATTTGCTCAATCTACCATTCAAGAGCTCATAAGGTGTCTTCTCTTTCAATGGGTGACAATAGAGTCAGTTGCTACAATAGCAAGCCGTGCTGATTGCTTCAGCCCAAAATGATTGACTCACATTGTACTCACTAAGCATAGACCTTGCCATGTCAATAAGTGTTCTATTATTTCTCTCAACAAGGCCATTTGATTGTGGAGTGTATTTGGCCGAGAATTGATGTCTAATTCTAAAATCATCACATAACTCACTAATTCTTGTGTTCTTGAACTCACTACCATTGTCACTTCTAACTCTCTTGATGGTTGTTTCAAACTCATCGTGAATGTCTTTGACAAATGATTTGAAAGTTGCAAACACATCACTCTTGTCCACTAGAAAGAATGCTCAAGTGTATCTAGTGTAGTCATACACTATCACAAAGCCATATTTGTTTCCACTGATACTAGTGTATTGTGTTGGCCTAAATAAGTCCATATGCAACAACTCAAATGCCTTGCTATTACTCATTATGCTCTTCTTAGAATGGGTGTTTCCAACTTATTTGCCGGCTTGACAAGAGCTACAAAGTTTGTCATTCTCAAATACCACATCTTTCAAGCCTCTAACTAGATCATGCTTAATCAATCTATTTAATTGTTTCATTCTAATATGACCAAGCCTTCTATGCCATAGCCAACCCATGCTAGACTTAGTGAACAAGCAAGTTGATTATTAAGTTTCACTAGTATTGAAATCAACCAAGTATAGATTCTCATATCTAAAGTCTTTGAAGATCAAATTAGAGCCATCTACACTTATGATCTCTACATTATCTACTCCAAATATGCACTTGAATCCAAGATCACACAATTAAAGTTCAAGCTCTCAACTAGCAATACTATCATAGCCATCATTGCCATTGATATTACAATCTTACCAAGTCATTGGATCTTGTCTTTGCCATTGTCACCAAATGTGATACTATCATAGCCATCATTGCCATTGGTATTGATTGAGTTAAACATTCTTGCATCACCGGTCATGTGTTGACTGCACCCACTATCAAGAACCCAATGCCTTCCTCCGGCTTTGTAATTGATCTACAAAAGAAGATCAATTCTTTTTAGGTATCTAAACTTGCTTGGGTCCTTGAAGGTTAGTGACTAAGCTCTTTGGCACCCAAATAGCTTTCTTCTTTGAGCCCATAATTAGTGTACCAACAAACTTAGCCTTCACACCATTAGCACCCTTGGTAAGCAAATAACAAGAATCAAACTTAATTGAGGATACATTAGTGTTCTTGTTCTTGTTCTTGCAATATTGCTCTACATGCCTAACTTGCTTGTATCTATTGCAAAACCAACCATTGTTCTTCACAAAACTAGTCTTGTGAGGAGCAAAGGCCGCCTTGCCTTTCTTAGGGGTATATCCCAATCCCTCTTTATTGAGAGAAAACCTTTTGCTACCCAAGCACTTTAGCAAGCAGGCATTGCCCCCATAGGCATTGCCTAAGGCGCGAGTGAGCTCATTGACCTCCTTCTTTAAGGTCTCATTCTCAACCATAAGTGAGGCATCACAAGTGAAACCATCACTCATAGGTGAAGTAGAAGTGGATGATGAGCTACAAGAAGGGTTAGCGGGAGCAACAACAATAGGCTTATAGAAAGATTCATCAATTATGTCACATGTTAAGCCTTTGTCACATGTTGCAACATGCTCCTTCTGATTTTGCTCATTAAGTAAAGAGGAATGAGTTTTCTCAAGCTTAGTGTGAGCCTTGCCAAGCTTCTCATGGGCATCATCTAGCCTCTCATGAGATGCATTGAGCTCATCAAAGGCTTTCCTAAGGGCTTTTAGTTCCTTAGTCAAGGCTTTGCATTCCCTTCTCTTAATGTCAAAATGTTCCTTAGCATCTTCTAACATGTTAATTAGTTCATCTTTAGTGGGTTCATCATCATCATCACTTTCACTTTCATTGTCATGTTCATCATCACATCCATTATCATAAGATTGTACCTTAGTGGCCTTAGTCATGAAGCACGTTGATGGAGTGTCAAAGAGAGACAGCTTCTCATTTATGTCAATGCTTGCTAGAGCCTTCTTCTTGGTGGTCTTGTCATCATCACTATCATCATCATCACTTGAGGAAGCATCACTATCCCAAGTGACCACATATGAACCACCTTTCTTCTTCTTCTTGAAGATCATCTTGTTCTTCTTCTCCTTCTCCTTCTTGTACTTCTTCTTGCCCTTCTTGTCATCATCTTTATTTTCACTATTGTAGGGCCATTGAGCAACAAGATGATCCTTGCTACCACACTTGAAGCACCTCCTTGCTTCTTCCTTGCTCTTTGATGATGACTTCTTCCTTCTAGCATGATAGCCCTTCATCATCATGAATTTGCCAAATCTCTTCACAAAGAGAGCCATCTTCTCATCATCAATCTCATCAAGGCTTGATTCTTCACCTTCACTTGATGATTCTTGCTTTTCCTTACCCTTGGAGGATGATGTGGCTTTGAATGCCACACTCTTCTTCTTCTCATCCTTCTTGTCATCTTTCTTCTCTTTCTTTTCTTCCTTCTCATCATCATCTCTATATGTGTCATCGGTCATCACATCACCCAACACTTAGATTGGTGTCATGGTGTCCAAACCACTCCTCACTAGAATAGTGACCAATGTGCTAAATCTTGAGAGTAAGCATCTCAAGAACTTATGAGAGAAGTCCTTGTCCTTCACTTCTTCATCAAGTGCTTTGAGATCATTGACTAGCACTTAGAGCCTATGAAACATCTCTGGCACACTCTCATCATCTTTCATCTTGAAGCTTGCAAACTTATCCTTGAGAATGTATGCCTTGGCACCCTTCATAGCTTGAGTACCCTCAAATGACTCCTCCAACTTCTTTCATGCCTCATGAGCCATCTCAATGTTCTTGATTTTCTTAAATGTTCTCTCATCCACAACATCATGAATGGCACTAAGAGCAATGTCATTATTTTGTAGCAACACCTCTTCGGCCGTGGATGGAGCTTCCGGATTTGCTACCTCAATCTTGGTCTCCACCACCTTCTACACTTTTCTATTGATTGACTTGATGTAGGTGGCCATCTTAGCCTTTCAATAAGGATAGTTTATGCCATCAAATTAGGATAGCTTCTTGGTGTTGTTGATTTAAGCCAGTTTGACATCGAAGGTTGTTAAGCTTCAAATCAAGGTGACTACAGCTCCGATACCAATTGAAAGGTCATAATGGCTAGAGGAGGGGGTGAATAGCCTATAAAAAATCTACAACAACACTAAGCTATGAGGTTAGATAATTATGAGGCGATGCAAGTGATGCGCTAGCCTACTAAAAACGCAAGCCACCTACTAATAATTCTAGTCAATTATGATCACTAAGCACTCAAGGGCTATGTCGCTACTCTCTACACTAGTTGATCTAGCTAGGAACTAATTACAACTAAGAATCTAAGCTATACAACTACCACAAGTTCTACACAAGGTAAATACATAATGTAATGAAAGAGAGTGGTAGAGCAGATATGCCGCCGTGGCAAGTGATCAATCAATGAATACCAAAGAATACTGTTGATGCAAAAGTGGATCTGCAAACACAAAGGGCTAATACCCGAATCGATATCCAAAGCGTGCCAGTCGATTTGACCTGCTAATCGACAAGGATGAAGATACGAACACTTTAGTCCTGACAACAGCGATACGCCCGGAAGTCACGGCCAAGAGGTGTTCACGCGGAACTCGAGAATCGCCGAAGGTCGTACTGAAACGATGCAGCTCGCCGAATCAATGAGAACTCGTAAAAAAGGAAAAATATGCAAATTGACGAAGTCGCCGAAAAGTAAGTAGATGTAAATAGGAGTAAAAATTGGTTTTGATATTGATTGATCTATCTATTACATTGCCCCTCACTCCATATTTATACCCTGATCTAAAGAGACACAACCGAACACAACTAGGACACCAAGCCCATATCTAAGGAAACGCGTGACTTTTACATGAACCATACTCTAACAAATATAGAAAAGGAAATTAACTCCTATCTATTTCCCTGTCCGCCTCAATTACGATGAAAATCTCGCCATCTTCCTTCCCATCGGCATATCCCCTGTTTCATCGGCAGTAGTCCTCAAGTCTTCCTTCATCGGCATACTCACTGCTGCATCGGCAGTAACCTTCAAGCCTTCCTTCATCGGCATACTCACTGCTGCATCGGCAGTAACCTTCAAGCCTTCCTTCATCGGCATCGACAATAACACCTCCAACCTCATCGGCAACTGCCCGAGTCCAAATCAACCTTTCCATCGACCATCACCAGCTATCGGCAACCATCTTTACAAGCTGGCTTTCATCGGCTATCAAAGTATTCAATAACTTTCCCCTTGCCGATTAGCCCACTCCGACTATTTTGATACGTGCAAAAAACGGTGTCAACACATGCCCCCCAATTTCGGAGTATAAAACCATTAATGCTCCGAAATTTACTCCAGATAACGCTTGCCTTCGCCCGATTACCGTAACTCATTCTCCAAGCCAAAACTTGATTTGTTATCAAATCCAATCAAATCTAATCTTGATTCACGCACTTCAGTAAATATCGCACAATCGCCAACCACTCTTGCCTTGATTATGGTTAAGATACCGAAACAATAACCCATCGGCAAGATCTTAACATGATAATGCTGCCATTTTCAGAATTAAAATATCCTGTATCGATATCCCTTCCAAGTCATGATTACTTGTCATCAACTCATCTGTACAATCCCCTGATTATCGCGCGAACAGTTACCATATCCATCTGAACCGCCTTGACCTATGTGCGCGCGACATAGAGATAGGTCCAAAATACCCTTATTCCGGGCGGCTTATAAATAGATTTCTCCTGGAACCCTCATTTTCTATCTTCAGCCTCCAATCCTTGGCATTCTCTCTCTCCGGCGGCGACTCCGACGACCAACTGCGCGACCTCAACCAACAAGAACCCTTCTCCGGCGCTAACCTCAAGTCTCCGGCTCGTACCTCCACCTTCCTCAAGACAATGGCCATCAACTTCGACGTCCCCGCGGTTCGCTCCACTTCCATTACCTTTTACTTTGATCTTTTTGCAAATTCATTCAGTTGGTGATTTTTCCTTTCTTCTGTTCTCTGGATTCTATAACCTTAGGAACTGCGCAACAAATTAGTTATCCCAACCGATCAGCCGCACGTCCAATGCCTTGGACCAATGGGCAACCCAGATCCAACCGATCTGATCAATGCAGAGGTTAACAGAATCCCCTTTAGAGCCCAAAATTTCTCTCTGAATTTGTGGAAAGACACATTCCGATCTTGGCCCAAAACCACCAAAGGGTGGAAAGATTGGTACTTGAGGGTTAATAGATCGATGCAAGTATACTGGGCAGAACTGAAGGTTAGACCAATGCATCAGGCTATCTATTGCCGATATGCAGAAAAATGAATCAATGATAATTGCAGCTGCTTATTTCTGGTCAGACACGACCAACACTTTTATGTTTGGACATGGCCCAGCTACTCCTACCCTTGCCGATATCCACATGCTTACTGGCTTGGACATCTCAACTGCCGATGAAGGCTCCATCTATGGTAGAAAGTCTGAATATAGGGTGAATACCCGCAACATCGGCGGTTGGACAGGATATATTCAAGAATACCAGAAGACCGGGACACTTAACCAGAGGGAACATGCCACATTCCTGAATATGTGGTTAGAAAAATTTATCTTCTGTGGTCGATCAGTAGGACCAACCAACGCCTTCCTCCCTGCAGCTGAACTCTTGGCTAATGGCGTAAGGTTTCCTCTTGGCCGATACCTTCTGAGCTCCACTTATCATCTTCTTCATCAAGTGTCTCAGAAACTTTTGCTTGGCGAACCCATCGGCAACCTGGGAGGCCCGTGGTGGTTTATCAACATGTGGCTGAATGCCCATATGCACAAACGTTTGCAATGGGACTTTTTTGCTCAACAATTCCCACGAGAAATTGCTGAAGACTATGTGCTTGGGGATGATGAATCGGCAACACGCTCACCCCTCAATTTTGGTGAAGCCATAATTGTCCTTCCTGGAACAGAAGCCAACGAAGATCAAATCGGCAGATTCTTTCAAAGCTTCTACAATGGTCTTTCTCGTGATCATAGGGCCTGGGTGCCTTATATTGACGAAGAAAACAGATTCCCCCTTCTTTTCAACTTTGCCGATGACTACTCTGAATCAAGATAATGAGCTCATGATGGCTATCATCACTCCCAGGGCAATTCCAGTAAACACATTCGGCAGCGGGAAAAACACCAACATTACGTATGAATTTTACAACCCATCGGCAGTATCCCGCCAATTGGCCTTTGGGCAACTGCCCATCAAACTCTGCTTTGCCGATGTGATCAAACCCAGGGAAACAATCACCTGCGGAACAGATTGGAATAAGGTAGTACAACTCTCCCCCGATGCCGATACTACAGATGTTGATATATCCACCTGGACACCAATATCTTTCATCACCGAGTCATATAAGCAATGGTGGCGAGAGTGGAAAGAACAACTGTTCGCAACTTCTGCTCACACATATCGGCACATGATCGACCCTGAATATGCCATTCCCTGACGACTGCGGTAAGTTTCCTCTAACTCCCTTCTGCTTTTCCCTTCATATATCAGTAACTGATTTTCTTGTAACAGGTTAACAACCCAGCACCATCGGTGAGCAAAAGTGGGAAACCCTTCAATCTCCGGCCTGTTTCCCCAACATCGCCGATCGGCTACAACGCTCCCACCTTAGCCGCTTTGACCCACCAGAAGATTCGTACCAAGACCATCACTTCCAAGTCCAAATTGGCTACATCCAGGGCTACTCCATCGGCTGCTGCTACAACCTTGGTCAAAGCATTTAAGGTAACAATCTTGTTTATTTTTACTTATGCCGATCACAAACTATATTAACCTTAATCATCAGGGGGTAAGAGCTGCTACTGGATCGTCATCGGCAATTCCGCCGATATCAAGCACCACTTCTTTCGATGAACCTTCAGAGGTAGCTTCTTGACTTTACATTTTATCGGTTAAATATCATCTCTTACACTTGTTTTGCAGCAACAATTGGGTACATCGGCAAACGTACCAGATGTCCAAGCTTCACAACCAACAAGTGTCGATGCCCCCCAGCCAATCGTTGCCGATGCCCAAGCAAAGCGCAAAGCTTTAACAGATACTGAAGCACAGCCAAAACGACAAAGGTCTATGCCGATCCCTACATCTGCCCCAATGTCATTGGCCATCATACCTCAAGAGCCCACCACCGATGAAGTCACAGAGGATATCCCATCGGCAAGCTCAGCCGATCCCCCACATGACATACTCCAGGTTGCTTCCTCCAGTCAAGCACAGGAAATTGCCTTGAAACAGGTAAACCGATCAACCTAGCTGATTTACAATACTCATACTTACCCCTAACTGATCTCCTTTTCTCTCTCTCAGGAACAAGATTCCCCGAACAGCCTATTTTCCTTTGCCATCGACATTTCTGACGACGATGGAGAGGAGACAAGTTCTTCCCTTGCACTGGGAACAATATCGGCAGAGACTAAATCCAAGTTGGAAACCCTCCTGAACTTGCTACAACAAGGTACCGCCCAACTGGTAGATGACTCGGACCCCGCAAAGGCAATTTTCAAAACAATTCGTGGCCAGGTCCCTGCCGATGTTGAAGAAGTACTTTTCCCAGCAGCTCACTTAGAAAGCCGCCAACTGCAATATCAACGGGCTGCTCAGCGCATTGCCGATAGAGCAGCTCAGGCTCAACTCAAAGAAGAGATGCTACAACTGAAACAGATTGCCGATGAGAAGCACAAGGGCATCGGCAACCTTGCAGACTTCGGGCGCTGAACTTAAGCAGAAAATCTTGGATTTATCAGCAAGGAAGATGGCTCTATTGGCTGAATTGAAAGAAGTCGAGGCAGCCTTAACTCATGCCCAACAAGAAGAAAGCCAGCTACCCGATGCCATCAAGGCCCTTCAGCAAGAAAGAGACATCCAGGCTCGCAAAGCCTTGGCCATGAAGAAAAAACTCAAGCCTGTGGAGGGTGCTGCCGATGACGATATCAAAGAAATGGAGGAAGCCGACCAGATTCGCCTGCGTGCGATATTAGCTATCCAATCCTTGTTGAACGTGTAATCTCATTTATTGTATCGGCACTTTATGAGACATTGACATCCTTGCATAATTCTAGCCGATAGTACTGTTATCGGCACTTATACTTTTATGCGTCTATCCAGATACTAGGGTAATATTTCTTTAAATATTTTCCATTTAACGCTCTGGGAAACACAACCCCTTCGAGGGTTTCTAAAATATATGCATTACCAGGAACAGACTGATTTATCCGATATGGACCTTCCCAATTAGGAGACCACTTTCCAAACTTTGAACTTTTAGTCCCAATCGGTAAAATCAATTTCCAGACCAGATCTCCATCGGCAAACTCTTTTACTTTCACCTTCTTGTCATACCATCTAGCTACTCTTTTCTTATTTTCTTCGATACTAACTAAAGCCCTTAACCGATGACCCGCCACATCTTCCAACTCATCCTTCATAAGAGTATTATAATCATCGGCTGTCAGCTGATTTTGAGAACGTATTCGTCTAGAGCCAATCTTAATTTCCCAAGGCAATACTGCATCGTGTCCATATACTAACTGATAAGGCGTTACTTTGGTTGCACCATGACATGACATCCGATATGACCACAAGGCTTCATTTAATACTGTATGCCACCTCCTAGGATTCTCTTCAATTTTGCGCTTAATGAGTTTGATGATCCCTTTGTTAGAAGCCTCAGCTTGACCATTAGCTTGAGCATAATATGGAGAAGAATTTAAAATTTTAATTCCCATACCTACAGCAAACTCATCAAATTCTCCTGATGTAAACATAGTGCCCTGATCGGTAGTGATAGTCTGAGGAATACCAAATCGGTAAACAATATGCTCTTTCACAAAATCAATCATATTGACCGATGTCACCTTTTTTAAAGGAATTGCCTCAACCCACTTTGTGAAATAATCGGTAGCAACCAGAATAAATTTATGTCCTTTACTCGATGGCGGATAAATCTGACCAATGAGATCAATAGCCCATCCCCGGAACGGCCATGGTTTGATTATAGGATTCATAGCCGATGCAGGCGCTCTTTGAATATTACCAAACTTTTGACACCCCTGGCATCCTTTAAAATATTTAAAACAATCTTCAAGAATAGTCGGCCAATAGTACCCATTCCTTCTGATCATCCATTTCATCTTGAAAGCCGATTGATGTGCCCCACATACTCCTTCATGAATTTCACCCATCAAGCTTTTCGATTCATCATTGCTAACACATCTAAGTAAAACTCCATCTATAGTTCGATAATATAATTCATCATCGAGGAGCACATATTTGGTAGCTTGGAACCTTATACGTCTCTCAACCTTTCTATATGGATCCTTTAAATAATCGACAATCTCTTTCCTCCAGTCATCGGTATCAACTGCCGATGTTAGCACTTCCTGAATAGGCTGATACCCTGAAGCATGCTGAGCTAGTCGATTAGCTTCCTCATTATGCAATCGAGAGATATGTTCAAGACGAAAACCTCTAAATCCTTTCAACAATTGCAAACATCTCTCATAATACGAAATCAAAGCTTCACTTCGGCATTCATAAATTCCAGCCAATTGATTTATAACTAGCATAGAATCACCAAAGATTTCAACAACATCGGCACGTATCTCCTTCAGCAATTCTAACCCTTTTATCAAGGCTTGGTATTCAGCTTGATTGTTTGTCGCTGTAGCAACAATCGGCAATGAAAACTCATACTTCCTTCCTTGAGGTGAAATTAACACAATGCCGATACCTGCTCCTTCACCACATGTGGACCCATCGAAGAAAAGTGTCCAGGGAGCAATCCCCAGAGAGTCCACTGTATTACAATGCTGAGTGACAAAATCAGCCATCACCAATATCTACTTCTACTAAATCATCTGCCGATGTGAACCCTTGACCTAATTTTCCATCATCGGCAAACCTATCCATTAAAACTCCTCTTCAGAACCGACTGCTTGGATTGGTGAAATTTCATAATCAGCGACTCTAAGGAACTCCTTTTCCCAAGCTTCTCCTGATATGCATTTAGTTCGCTCATAAGTATCTGATTCTGCCGATGCAATAATATAAGAAGAATCACCAGGGACGACCTCAATCTTATCCCCAATCCACTGTACGAGGCATTGATGCATTGTAGAAGGAACACAACAATTAGCATGAATCCAATCCCTTCCTAGAAGCAGATTATATGCACCCTTGCCGTTGATAACAAAGAACGTCGTTGGCAAGGTTTTGCTGCCGATGGTCAATTCAACGCACACTGCCCCTTTAGCCGGTGACACATTGCCTTCAAAATCTTTCAACATCATATCGGTTTTGGTCAAGTCTTGATCTCCCTTACCAAGTTTCCGATACATCACGTAAGGCATAATATTAATCGCAGCCCCTCCATCAATAAGTACCTTAGACACAGGCTGCCCATCAACTCTGCCCTTCACAAATAAAGCCTTAAGATGCTGTCTCTCGTCATCGGTAGGTTTCTCAAAAACAGCCATCATTGGATCTAGTGTTAACTGAGCTACTTGATCAGAGAGAACAACTTCTTCCTCATTATCAGATAGTGCCAAAAACTCCATCGGCAACATGAATACCATATTAACATCTACCGATGGACCCTTATTTTTGTGTTTTACCTGCCACTGCTGATGACCGGGCTTTTCATTGGAGGAATTTTCCTCTTGGTATAAATCCTCCTGACGCTCGCGTTGCATCCTCCTTCTCTGCGTCTTTGTCAGACCCTCTGGGCACCATCGAGGAAACTTGGTTTTCCAAACCGGCTGATAACAAGTCCTAGTTGGTTCTACACGACGTATATTAGGATCCCTGTAGAATACTTCCTCATCGGGAACTCTTGCGTTTGCCATCTCCTCAAGCTCCTCTTGATTCCTTGGAAAATATCCAGCACGTTTACCAAGCCTCTCATGTACACTAAGTCTGCCCCCCAGCCGATCATGCACTGATGCTCTGCCTCTGATCGGCTCATTGATAGACACACCCTGATTACCAAGTTGAAACCTCCTTTCTGAGCGATTGACCCCGTAATAACCATTACACTCAGGGCAATTTTCAACAGTTGGCAATTTAATACCTTCTTCCCAGCAATGGACGAAAAACGGACATTTCCAATGATCTTTATGTCGATTCCATTCTTCCTGACGTCTCACTTCTTGCTGTTGTCGATATCGGTCATTACGTTGACGCCAACCCTCCTGCTGCCTTCGATGAGTAATCACAATGCCAGGTCGAGGAGGATTTTTGGAACTACTGCTTTCTCCTAGCAAACCCTTACTTTTTGCATCATCGGTAGTTATCCGATGTTGGGGGTCCACTGACGCGTTTTTCTCAGCAGCCTCTGACGTCAATATCTTGGTCTTTCCTTTGGCATCCAACATATTTGCTGGAAAAGGGTGTTGATCAATTTTCATCGGCTTCTGGGCCTTGGAAGTACCAAACTTAATTCTCCCAGATTCAATAGCCGATTGTAACTGTTGCCAGAATACCTTGCACTCATTTGTACTGTGTGAAGTTGCATTGTGCCATTTGCAGTACAAGATCCTCTTCAACTCTTCTGCCGATGGGATCACATGATTAGGTGATAGCTTAATTTGGCCCTCTTGAAGCAGAAGATCAAATATTTTATCGGCCTTAGTGATATCAAAGGTAAACTTTTCTGGCTCTTTTTGACCAAAAGGACATGATATCGGCTTTTTATTCTTAACCCATTCAGCTAAGCCGATAACTGGTTCTTCATCAGAGTCAGAATCTCCTACTTCTTCAACAAATGATACCTTTTTACTCCAATTCTTTTTAGGTTCAAAAACCCTAGTATCTTGATCAGAGATCCTTTGCACAAGATGACTGAGGCTTTCAAACTCCTGAGAAGCATATCTGTCTTTAAGATGTGGCAATAACCCTTGGAAAGCCAGATCGGCAAGCTGCCGATCATCCAGCACAAGGCTGTAGCACTTATTTTTTACATCTCGTAGCCTTTGTACAAAGCTTTCTACCGATTCATCATTACGCTGTCTCAATTTTACTAAATCGGTAAGCTTCTTTTCATGGATTCCAGCAAAGAAATACTTGTGGAATTGTTTTTCTAGATCAACCCAAGTAATAATAGAATTTGGTGGTAATGAAATGAACCATGTAAATGCTGATCCAGACAAAGATGATGAAAATAATCGAACTCTTAATTCATCTCTGTTAGCTGCCTCTCCACATTGAATAATGAAGCGATTGACATGTTCCATTGTTGATGTATCATCTTGCCCAGAGAATTTAGTGAAATCCGGTACCTTGTACCGATTTGGGAGAGGAATTAAATCGTATGCAGGAGGGTATGGAGTCCGATAAGAATAAGTATTGACCTTGGGCTTTATCCCAAACTGATCCTTCATAATTTCTGCTATCTTATCGGCCCAAAAAGCATCAGCCTCCTGCTGACGAACTGGCTGAATTTCTACCGGAGGTGCCTGCTGACATCCCTCCACATATCTTTGTGGCCCACGATCTCCAGCAATCGGCATATTTGCCGTTACTTGTGGTCCATTAGCCTGTTGGAAAGAATTCATCGGCTGGGCTGCCGATGCTTGATTCTGGAAACCAGCTTGCATATGACCTTGTTGAATCCCTGCAACCTGCTGATTTTGCTGAACTGTATGTTGAACAGGTAACTGTCCTGACCAATCATTATTAGAACTCATCGGTACAAAACTTACCGATGGCTGGTAATTTGCTGATATTGTTGGATAATTATAACCGGTTTGAGGCATGAACTGAACCCCAGTTTGACTCATAGCAGGGGCTTTCTGCTGCATCGGCAGTAAGCTCGCCGATGGGCTTGAATTGAATGTTTGAACCATAGGCATCTGGAAACCTCCTGGAGTTGGTTGCACAGAAGTAGCTGCGGCATATTGAGGCACTTGAGCCATCGGCGAAACGGCCGATGGTGTAGGCGCTCTTCCTACTGCATCAAACCCTTGAGGTAATCTAGGATTGAAAGCAGATGACTCCGGAGGCATGCCATATCCCCACCAATTAGTAGGAATCTGGCTATTCTGAGACACAGGGCCTGACATAGCTGATGCCGATAGATCTGTATTAAGCTGAATTCGCCCTCCTGGTAGTACCTGATCTGATCGTATCGGTGTAGATTGAATATTAGGTGAGCCTGCCGATACTGGAGGGGAAGTAACTTCTGTACCCACAACGGCCGAAGGAGCCGATGGAGTTTTGACAGATGTCGGCTCTGGTTGATGATAGGCAGGCCCAACGTAATGTGGTGCCGCTTGTCCCTCTTTGAGAGTTCGAACCACAGCATTATGAACAGTATTGGACAGCACATTGGAATGATTAATCAAAGCATGATTTACTGCAGAATTAACCATCTCTTGAAGTTTACCAGGATTGGAGTCAAAGGTAACCTGCCGAGGCAACGGCAAATCTTGCTTCTGGATGACTTGTCCACTCTTGTTCAAGCTAAACGATCTCAGACAAAGCTGCTTGTATTCTTCTACAGCCTTTTCCATAGCCTGCCTCTGTTCTTCCTTGAGATCTTCTTCTGATACTGCGATAATGTTCCCTGAATCGATCTCGGGATTGAACATATTGATTGATTGGTCCCACCGAGCGTGCCAAAAGATGTGTTGATGCAAAAGTGGATCTGCAAACACAAAGGGCTAATACCCGAATCGATATCCAAAGCGTGCCAGTCGATTTGACCTGCTAATCGACAAGGATGAAGATACGAACACTTTAGTCCTGACAACAGCGATACGCCCAGAAGTCACGGCCAAGAGGTGTTCACGCGGAACTCGAGAATCGCCGAAGGTCGTACTGAAACGATGCAGCTCGCCGAATCAATGAGAACTCGTAAAAAAGGAAAAATATGCAAATTGACGAAGTCGCCGAAAAGTAAGTAGATGTAAATAGGAGTAAAAATTGGTTTTGATATTGATTGATCTATCTATTACATTGCCCCTCACTCCATATTTATACCCTGATCTAAAGAGACACAACCGAACACAACTAGGACACCAAGCCCATATCTAAGGAAATGCGTGACTTTTACATGAACCATACTCTAACAAATATAGAAAAGGAAATTAACTCCTATCTATTTCCCTGTCCGCCTCAATTACGATGAAAATCTCGCCATCTTCCTTCCCATCGGCATATCCCCTGTTTCATCGGCAGTAGTCCTCAAGTCTTCCTTCATCGGCATACTCACTGCTGCATCGGCAGTAACCTTCAAGCCTTCCTTCATCGGCATACTCACTGCTGCATCGGCAGTAACCTTCAAGCCTTCCTTCATCGGCATCGACAATAACACCTCCAACCTCATCGGCAACGCCCGAGTCCAAATCAACCTTTCCATCGACCATTACCAGCTATCGGCAACCATCTTTACAAGCTGGCTTTCATCGGCTATCAAAGTATTCAATAACTTTCCCCTTGCCGATTAGCCCACTCCGACTATTTTGATATGTGCAAAAAACGGTGTCAACAAATACCAAGGAGACAAATGATGACACAATGATTTTCCTCCGAGGTTCACTTGCTTTCCAGCAAGCTAGTCCCTGTTGTGGCAATTCACTCACTTAGAGGTTCATGCACTAATAGGTATCACATGCCTAACCCACAACCGGGTGCTATACAACCAACACAAGATGAGGATCTACAAGCCACGCGCAATCCACTAGAGTTGCCTTTGGTGCTCCACCGAGGAAGGCACAAGAACCTCTCACAATCACAATGATCGGAGCCGAAGACAATCACCTTCCTCCGCTCGACGATCCACCGATCACCAGGGCGTCTAGGTGTTGGCAAACACCAAGAGTAACAAGATCTCCACCAGCTCAAATCGCCAAACTAGTGCCACAAGATGCTAGACCACTAAGCAATGCACTAAAGGTTCTCTAATCTCACTCAAGATGATGAAATCAAGTGTGCAAGTGAGTGGAGTAGTGTGCTCAGCTTTCAAAGGGTGCATGCAAGTGTGGGAAGTGCCAAGAGAGTGGCCAAGGCCGGCCACCACCCCTATTTATAAGCCCACAAGCAAATAGAGTCATTACCCCTTGGAGCTACTTTCTGCGAGGGCATCGGACATGTCAGTGTGGCACCAGACATGGGGTGGCGGTGCCCCTCCAACGGTCATCCACACTAGCCTATGGGGCATCGGACAGGGTGGCGGTGACCACCCGACCAACCCTCCAAAAACCCAAACCTATGGAAAAAGCGGCGGTGCACCGCCCTAGGGTGGCGGTGCCCGACCCCATTTACCCTAGTCTCTGGATAATTATGGCGGTGGCATCGCCCCACCAGTGGCAGTGACCAGGCAGTGCACCGCCCTTGTCGTGGCGGTGAACACCGGACACTCCGGTGCCACCCTCTCTTCTGCTGCTTCTCGGTCGGGTTAGGTGGGCACTGCCCTATGGGTGGTGGTGCCACCGGACAGGGTGGTGGTGCCAGCCCAACTTCTCCTTGGCCTTGCCCAGCCGGCCACTGCCCTAGGGGTGGCAATGCACCGAACAAGGGGTGGCGGTGCCCCTAGAGGCAGCACCTCATCCCCTTCTTCACCTCCTTTGCTTTCTTTGCAAATGTGCCAACACCACTGTAAGGAAAATGGACCCTTGGCCCATTTACTTTGGATTTTGGTGTTTGATGACCAACACAACCAAATTGGACTAATGAATTTTGCAAGTGTTTGTTTTGTAGTCCAATAGGGTGCAAGACGTGACTTGGACAAAGGCGACGTGATGATCCAATGATCAACACCTCAAGCAAGACCTTAGGAGCACAAGAGAAGACCCAAGAAATCAAGCAAAGTCCAAGCATGAAGATAGGAACCAAGCCGTACGCAAGATCATGAAGAAACGAGCTCGCAGAGGCGACCGAACGCTGGACCAGACGCTGAAAGCGCGACCGGACGCTGGACCGGTGGCTCGGCAAACAAGCGATCGGACGCAAGGACCGGACGCTGGCGGCAACCGACCGGACATAGGAACGCAGCGTCCGATCGAGTACAGAGAGGTTCCAGGCACGCGAAACTATGACCGGACGTGTCCGATGGCAGGCGACCGGACGCTGGCAGCGTCCGATCGGTAGTTCGCGGCTGCAACGGTCGGGACGACCAGACGCGTCCGGTCAGGACGATTTAGCGTCCGGTCAGTAGCAGAATTGTGGGAGTTCGAACCCCAACGGCTACTTTCTCAGTGGGGCTTATAAATACAACCCCCAACCGGCCATTTGGTAAGTGTGGAGCTGAGGAAACATACCAAGGGTGTTGATACACCATTTTAGTGATCTCCACTTGCATAGTGCTTAGTGTTTCATCAGGTGATTAGCGTAGGTGCTTTGCGAAGTGCTTAGGTTGATTAGACCACCGCTTATGCGCTTGCTCTAGGTGTATGCCTAGTGTTTAGTGAGGTTTGCATACCTCTTGCCACCCCGTGCTTGCGAGCACAAGAGTTGTACATCGGAGGGGCTTGAAGTCTTGCGAGATCGCACCAACCGTGTTTGTGGTGCGGCCGCCACCGTGTACCGAAGGGAACAAGGCCCGCGGCGTTTCGGCCGGAAGCTTGATAGTGAAGACGGCGGGGAGCATCCGGGAGAGGCTTGCCGGAAGGCACATCGGAGACCCACTTGCGCGTGGGGAAGGCCCGAGGCTATCCACGGAGTTACCCGACCTGGGAGCTTGGCCCTTGCGAGGGATTCCTTAGCGAGGGGCTCCAACGAGGACTAGGGGAAGCTTGCGCGCTTCTCGATACCTCGGTAAAAATACCGGAGTCATCGAATGGGAGTTTGCATATCTCTACCTTGCCTCTTTAAGCTTCCGCATTTACATTGATCATATTATTATCTTTTGCGGTAGAGATAGCAACACACTAGCAAAACCTGTAGTTGCACATCTAGATAGATTATCTTTTGCATAGGTTTTGCTAGAGGTAGAAAAAGAGGCCATAGCTTAGAGTTAGATTTTTAAGTTGCCTAATTCACCCCCCCCCTCTTAGGCGTCCACGTGTCCTACAAGTGGTATCAGAGACAGGTTGGCTCATATTTGGACCTTTGGCTTAACCGCCGTTGAGCCGACGCTAATTAGAGTGGTTGGGATGGATACCGCTAGGCCTCCACAATTTGACAGGCACTAACTTCCTCTATTATAAGGCTAGAATGGCTTGCCATCTTGAGGCGGTTGATTTAGGTGTATGGAGAGTCACTCGTGACGGGATGAAACCCATTAAGAATCCCGAAAAACCCACGAAGAGTGATGAAAAAGAATTGCATTTCAATGCTAGAGCTAAAAATTGCTTGTTTGAATCATTAAGTATGGATGTTTTTAACCAAGTGTTCACTTTAAATACCGCACATGAAATTTGGTTAAAACTCCAAGAGCTCCATGACGGCACAAGTAATGTCCGTGAGCAAAAACATTGTCTAGCTAAACAAAATTATGATTCCTTTACTATGAATGATAATGAGCTTGTTCGTGATATGTATTCTCGTTTGAATCTAATTATCAATGAGCTCCATTCAATAGGACTATTAAAGCTAGATGATGCGGACATCGTGAGGAAGATCATCTCCGTGCTACCACAAAAGAAATATGCAAGCATCATCACCATCCTTCACAACATGGAGGACTTGAGCAACATGACCCCGGGCATAGTCATTGGCAAGCTAGTGGCATTTGAAATGTCCCGTAAGATGGGTCAAGAAGAAGCTTCTTCATCAAGCAAAGGCAAAGCTCTCGCATGTAGCGAGAAGAAGAAGATGGAGGGCAAGCAAGTTGAGACAAGCTCAAGCTCAAGCTCCTCAAGTGAAGATGAAGAAGAAGATGAGGATGATGATGATGATGATGAAGAGGTTTCAAGTAATGATGATCAATCTTCCTCCTCCGCCTCCGACCTTGATGAAGAATCAATCAAACTTATCAATAAGGTGGAGAAGATGATCCAAAAGCTCAATGTCAAGGGTGTGCCCATCCAAATCCAAGACCTCGTTTTCACCAATCAAAGAAACGAGCAAAGAAAGAGAGGATGCTATGGATGTGGCGAAGTGGGGCACTTTGTGGAAGTTTGTCCAAACAAACCCACACCCAAGACAAAGAAGAAGGCATGCAAGAACAAAGCCCTCACATCAATAAGATCATGGGATGATTCTTCAAGTGAAGAAGACCATCACAAGAGGCGAGGGCGCAAGCACTCATCATCAAGCTCTTCTCGTGTGTGCCTTATGGCACGAGGTAACGAAAGCTCATCCTCTAGTGAGAGCGATAGTGATGATGATATGCCTTCTTATCATGAAATTGTGCAACAAAATCTTAAATATGCTAAAGTTTGCACTAGTCAACAAAAGAAGCTCAAAAGTTTAAAAGAAGAGCTAGGTAGTTCACAAGAAGCATACAAGAATTTGCTTGAACAATATGAAAACTTTGCAAATCTAAATGTTGAACTATCTACTAAAATTAAGCAACTTGAGGCTAGTAGCAACAACAAGTGCATGCACAATTAACGATAAGCAACTTGAAAAGAAAAATGAAAAATTAAAAGAAAAGTTAGCTATCTCACAAAATGATTATCAAAGTTTGCTTGCTAAAATGGAAATCATGTGCAAACATTGTGATGAGCTAACTAATAAAGTTGCTAATCTTGAGGCCGTCAATTTAACCTCCACCAAGGCATCTAAAAGAAATGACATAATTAAAAAGGATGCCTCTACTTCTTGCAATGATTTATGTTTAGACTCACCCTTGTGCAATCAAGCTTGTGTTGAGAAAGTGATTGTAGATACATGCACACAAGAGGTTGTAAAGGAGAATGAGCAACTCAAGCAAGAAGTAGTTCGCCTCACAAAGGACTTAACTCAAGTGAAAGGCAAGGCGAAGCAAACCCAACTTTATCAAGATAACACCATCAAGGGAGTGAAGAAGCTTGATGAAGGACAAACCGTGGTTTGTTACGTGTGCCACAAGGAAGGTCACAAGTCCTATGAGTGCAAGGTGAAGAATGAGGGAGGAGCAAAGATGAAGGAGAAAAAGCAAACAAGCAAGCTCTCCAACACCTACACCAACAAGGTGGACAAGAAGACCTCCACACCTTATCTCTTGAAGAAGAAGAAAAATGACAAGGTGGTGGCCATCAAGGTGAACAAGCAAACCAACAAAGGGGTCAAACGCTTTTGGGTGCCAAAAGAAATCATTTCAAACATGAAGAGCACCAAGAAGGTTTGGATCCCGAAAGGGAAGTGAGAAGTCCATCGGGCAACGGGGAATTTGGAGACTTGGCAAAGTATGGGTGCATTTCATGGGGTGCATCATGACGGACAAAGTCATTGCCATGTGGGTTAGTGAATACTATGGACCCAAATTCCCCTTCCCATGATAGGTAACTAGATTTCATTTACTTCATTTGGTATTAGATTTTCCTACAATTGGTATCTTTAAGCATCTAGTTATCTTCCATGCCTATGTTTGCATTTACATGTTTAAATCATTTGCCTTGCATACAATAGGTATATCATATGGTAGGCTTGCTCGGTTTCATTCTTAGTCCTTGGAGCAAACCTACATGGTTTAAAATTGTTTAGAAGCACGGCACATAGCTTGACTTACAATTATTTATTTAATATGTGCCAAAGTCCATATTGTAGATAATTTCTCCCAAGTATCATCTTTCAAGTGGTATTTTGATTCTAAAATCAATGTGCATGAGGACTACAAGTATTCCACGCTTGCATGCACAAATTTAGGGGGAGGATTATCTACAAGATGGATGCTTTGGGACTAACACCTTTTCAAGTTTATCATGTGTGTAGTAGTCTCATTGCAAGGAAAATGGAGTCCCCGGAGATAAGCAATCGTTCTTCATTTGGTATCATCATGTTGACTCCATTTTGATATTTATATACTTTCTCCATACATTATATAGATTAAACTCATTTGTGCAATAATTTGCCAATTATGCATATGCTTTGCCCTCTATCATATGTATGCATATATTTAGGGGGAGCTTAGTCTATATAATGTGAGAGTCAAATTTTGTGTTCTATCCAATTCTACATACAAAGGATCACAAAGTTTGACCCTCCCTTGTGCTACTAATGTCTTCCTTTTCGGTGTTTGATGCCAAAGGGGGAGAATTTGGAGGACCAAAGGCAAGCATTAAGTTAATGTCTACAAATGGTAATGGTCCGAGAAAGGGAGGATAGTGGATTATGGATTAGTCTAAGTAATAAGGAGAATTTATAGGAAGCAAGACTTTAATCCATAATGCCACATGGGGACATTTGCAAGGGCAAGTTAGGTCTTAAATTGGTATCATAGTCTTTCAAGTAGTATCTCTTAGCATCATATAACCTTGCCCCTTGCATTGCATCCTAGCAAGTAGATAGTTTTTAAATTCAAAACTTTTTTTATTATTTGCTTGCTTTGGTCGTGTTGTCATCAATCACCAAAAAGGGGGAGATTGTAAGGAAAATGGACCCTTGGCCCATTTACTTTGGATTTTGGTGTTTGATGACCAACACAACCAAATTGGACTAATGAATTTTGCAAGTGTTTGTTTTGTAGTCCAATAGGGTGCAAGACGTGACTTGGACAAAGGCGACGTGATGATCCAATGATCAACACCTCAAGCAAGACCTTAGGAGCACAAGAGAAGACCCAAGAAATCAAGCAAAGTCCAAGCATGAAGATAGGAACCAAGCCAGTACGCAAGATCAGCGAAGCAAACGAGCTCGTAGAGGCGACCGGACGCTGGACCGGACGCTGAAAGCGCGACCGGACGCTGGACCGGTGGCTCAGCAGACAAGCGACCGGACGCAAGGACCGGACTGCTGGCGGCAACCGACCAGGACGCAGGAACAGCAGTGTCCGATCGAGTACAGAGAGGTTCTAGGCACGCGAAAACTGTCGACCAGGACGCGTCCGATGGCAGGCGACCGGACGCTGGCAGCGTCCGATCGGTAGTTCGCGGCTGCAACGGTCGGGACGACCGGACGCGTCCAGGTCAGGACGATTTAGCGTCCGGTCAGTAGCAGAATTGCGGGAGTTCGACCCCAACGGCTACTTTCTCAGTGGGGCTTATAAATACAACCCCCAACCAGGCCATTTGGTAAGTGTGGAGCTGAGGAAACATACCAAGGGTGTTGATACACCATTCTAGTGATCTCCACTTGCATAGTGCTTAGTGTTTCATCAGGTGATTAGCGTAGGTGCTTTGCGAAGTGCTTAGGTTGATTAGACCACCGCTTATGCGCTTGCTCTAGGTGTATGCCTAGTGTTTAGTGAGGTTTGCATACCTCTTGCCACCCCGTGCTTGCGAGCACAAGAGTTGTACATCGGAGGGGCTTGAAGTCTTACGAGATCGCACCAACTGCGTTTGTGGTGCGGCCGCCACCGTGTACCGAAGGGAACAAGGCCCGCGACGTTTCGGCCGGAAGCTTGATAGTGAAGACGGCGGGGAGCATCCGGGAGAGGCTTGCCGGAAGGCACATCGGAGACCCGCTTGCGCATGGGGAAGGCCCGAGGCTATCCACGGAGTTACCCGACCGGGAGCTTGGCCCTTGCGAGGGATTCCTTGCGAGGGGCTCCAACGAGGACTAGGGGGAAGCTTGCGCGCTTCTCGATACCTCGGTAAAAATACCGGAGTCGTCAACGGGAGTTTGCATATCTCTACCTTGCCCTTTAAGCTTCCGCATTTACATTGATCATATTATTTATCTTTTGCGGTAGAGATAGCAACATACTAACAAAACTGTAGTTGCACATCTAGATAGATTATCTTTTGCATAGGTTTTGCTAGAGGTACAAAAAGAGGCCATAGCTTAGAGTTAGATTTTTAAGTTGCCTAATTCACCCCCCCCCCCTCTTAGGCGTCCACGTGTCCTACAACCACAAGTGTTTCACCATCACGCGCAAGTGTGTTAGCATTTTCACAATCATTTTTCAAAGGTTAATCACTTTCTCACCGAATGTGCACTAGACCTAAAATGCAATGCGAGTATTCCAACACCTAGTGGCGCTAGATGATCGAGTTGTCCGATAAGAGTTCCCCTCTTAATAGTACGACCATTTATCCTAAATGTGGTCACCGAAAATAAAATGGTCCTATGGATATCACCTTTGCATTGAGCCCATTTTATTTTTCTCTTTCTTTGTTTCCAAGGTCCGGAGCTTGATCACCATCATCACATGTCCACAGCACCACCATGGACTTCATTTCATGTGGCCATCTCCATCCATGAGTGCCACCTTGCTCCTTCACTTGGATTGGACTATCCTATCTAGTCACACACTTAGATGCAAGGATTAGTCCAAATAGGTTCCATCAATTATCAAAACCAAACTAGAGCTTTCAAAATCTTAGCATTTGGTGTGCTTATCAACAGCAGTTGGTTGGCTTTTCGATGCAGCGATCTCAACCTCTTCTTTTGGTTTGTCCTACGACAAGGTCCGACATCTTCAACACACTGTTCTGATGGTGAAGGATTGTAAGTCTGTATTCCTTGAAAGTTTCCTCCAACCAATGTTCTTTTAGTGGATCTTAGATCTTGTTGTCAGCAGCAAGTGAGTCTTTCATTCTTCAAAGCCTTGTTTGGCGAGGGTGTTTGTAGGTGTTCCTTTTCTTTGTTGTCTTCACAGTGGACATTCGAAGGAAGAAGACCGATTTGGTCATTAATACTCTTACTTTTAGAGATCGTTTTGTGTCTATTTATCCATCGTTTGTCTTTGCTTTTCTTGAGATACATCAGATGTGACGCTCTTTTGAGTGTCTTTATAATTATAAAAAAACTCAAACAGCAAACAGCTTGTCGTCGAGACGTGGTTGCAGCCAAGAGAAGAAAAGGAGGAAGAGAAAAAAGTGTAGTAGGATAAATATTAGCCACTAATGCATGATGGGTCCCACATGTCAGGGGAGGCAAAGGGGGTGTGATTTTCCCCTATTGCAATTCGGAATTGCTAGCGCCCGGACGTCTGTCCGAGGCGCTAGCATCCGGACGCTGCTACGCAGAGGGAGCAAACGAGCGTATAGCGCATCGGGCTTGCGAGGGAGCGCACTAGCAATGGGCCCACGCCGCCCAGACGTCGCCCACACCGCCCCGAACATCGTCCGCACCGCCAGGGGTCTTCCCACGCACATCCCATGTATAACACCTGATGTATTTTTGAAATATCCAGATGCAACAGTTGCAACACACAAAAGAAGACAAATGAAACACTTGAAACAAGCGTATGAAACACTTGCGAAAACACCTGAAAAACATTTAAAAACCATTGCAAACATATGCAACATCTAGATGAAACACTCGCAAACATACGTATGAAACACCTTAAAACACTTGAAACATATGTTTGCAACATGCATGCATATGTACCATTCAGATAAAACACTTGCAACATTCGTCTGAAACAAATGAAATATTTGAAACATACAATTGAAACATATGTGTATAGCCATTAAAACATGTGTATCATCCCAATCTACTTTTGCAACATAGATATACAACAATTACAACATACCTCAAACATCTGAAACACTTGAAACATATTATTGTAACATGCACTTTCAACGTAGCATCTGCTTGCTGCTTGGACGAATGGAGGCTCGTCAACACGAAGCTCGATGCCAACGCGGAGCTCAATGCCGTGGAGTGGCGCGGAGGTCGCTAGTGTGGAGCTCATTGACGGCACAGACCTCGACAGGGGCACGGGCAGGCGGATGAGAACGACCGCGACAGGAGGCGCGAGTCCGAGCAGGGGCACACGGCGTAGGCGGGCAAGGCCGCGCGGCGCGAGCAGGGGCAGCACAGCCAAGGGCAAGGTCCGTCCTGGAGCTAAGGCGCGTTGAGCAGGCAACACGGGCGGGGGCGGCGTAGGCGAGGCACAAAGCGAGCAGGCAACTTATACGGGTCCGTCCGTCCGGACGACCTATAAGCAGCATTACCAATTGCAATTTGCAACTTTTTGAAGAAAGATGTTCAATCTAATGAGAAGCAGTTGCAAATCTCACCAACAAGCGCGTGCACAGTGGTCCCTCCCAATTATTATTTTTTTGCAACTTTTCTCTTACGCGACTTCATATTTTTGGAAGTTTTCTGGATAACTTATCCACATGACTTTGTCATGACAAAACTTTCTGAATTTTTAGAAGAATTTTTCAAAATAACAAATATTCAGAAAACTTGTTCTAATAAGTTTATCATGAAAACTGATTCAACTAAATAACTAAATAACTCTGTCCCATGCATGCAGAAAAAGGAAGGCCAGCGAGGACAACTGTGCACCGCGGGAAAGGCGTCCAGGCGGGGACCCCAAGTCCCCAACGACGCCCTAAGACCTCAAAAACCATGAATTAAACAGACAAAACACAGGGAGGAAGAAAAAGCTCAACAGGTACATAAAACTCCCTCAGGAATCAAGAGTAAGGATTCGGGATTAGTATAGTATCATTTTTGTCCAAGTGTGAACATCCGTGGGAAAGACCGACTATGATTGCATCTTTTCTGCTTACTTGGCCAATACAAAAAATTTCACACTCCAACAAATTATGAATGAACTAAGCTTTATGTATGTGGTCTTACTGCAGTCACGAGAAGAGTAAGAAAAAAAATAGCATCTCTAGCTGCAATGGATTCACACAAAGGCATAATAGCAGTGCTGTTAGTGGTTAGCAGTGCAACTCAAGAAGCAAAGCAACATCAGCTGTAGTAGATTGATGCTAAACAAATTAACAAGTCTGTGAGAAGAAGGCCAATTGCATCGAATACGTACTTTGGAGCAAACAAACCCCAAACCTGCAAATTTACCCAATAAACAGTGTGTCACATCGAATGCTTGATAACAACTAAACAAAGCAGAAATACTAAGGTAATTTGTTCCGTAAGGCAGGAGCAGCAGTTACCATTAAGTGACGCCTTTGAATAGCAACGCATATGATTGTTAGCGTAGCAGTGATTGCTGTTATAAGACCATACATCAAGAGCACCTAAGTTTGACAAAGAAATATTAGGTGTGATGTGAATTAGTGAGCAAAGAACCAGTCAACAGCTTTAGATCCACAAGGAAAGTTCCATGGATGCATGAATATGCTACTGTATTAGTGGCCTCCAGCATAACTTTTTGGCATAATTGTTCAGTAATTTGAATTTGGCATCAATGTGCACATTTGGGGACATGGGAAACATCCCTTGCCTGGCCAAGGAGGGCTTGTGATCACTAACTGTTCTAGTAGCTACGAGCTGTGGAAAGAAAGGAACATGAGGATTTTTATTTTTTTTACCGCATGGGTTGCCCAGACTTTGTGTTGCTCCAAAAAATCAAAGATGAGGCATCCCTCTGGATTGTGGCGGGGTCCAAGCATCTGGCCAAACTTGTAGCAAGGATATGTGCACTGTGTTTGTGTCCTTTTTCTGATGCAGTTTTTGTGCTTTTCTGAGCTTTTGCTCGACAGGTAAAGCTAACTTTGTAAAGCCTCCTCTGGGCTACTACTACCACTACCTTTTAATACAACGGGCAGATCTCCTGCCAGTTCTTTCAAAAAAAAAGGGACATGGAATATGTACTTGCTTATTGAACTTATTGCCAAACCTCTCAAGAGCATACAAAATTATTTTCTTTATTGCACGAGAAGGTTACCATATTTAGTACCTTATTAATATTGTTGAGAATGACGTCCTTCAGTTCGTTGTCCTTGGATGTGGTATTGTACCACACTATGGCAATAAATGGAAGGCTTAGAATTGGCAGGATATGAGAAACACAAAAGGTGTCAATGGAAAGTAGAAAGCCTTGTCGAATGATATGGAAATGATCAAAACTGCATATTGAAGCATTATAGCAACATCAGCGCATGTAATGAAAGGAAATTTGTTTTTGCAGTCTCACAGTCTTATAAGAAACACACTTACCCAATGAAAGCTGCACCATATCGGAGGCCATCAAATGTACACCTGAAATTCACTTTTAAATTAGCAATGATGAATTGCTAGCCATCCCATTGAGATCAGTTAAACTAGAAGCTACCACCAATGCGCATATTAGTATAGACAATAATGCTAGAACACTATACATCAATGAACAAAATGTGTTATAGGGACATCAAGTACCCTAGTGTTTCTGAGGTAACATAGTATGCATATAAACGTTTGCTTCATAGAAAAAGGTAAATAACTGGAAGCAGCATGAAACTTACCAGTGACCTGTCAGATAAAATAGACAAACTGCAAGAAGGCTCCACTGAATCACTGAAACAGGGTCAGCAACAGAGAGTTCTGACTCTCTCTGATGTTTCTGTTGTGATTTTACGATACACCAAGCTACAAAACAAAGATGGCAACAGAAAACTTAGTGGCCAGAAATTTTGCACAGTACCTTCATCATGCAAATCTATATTTTTCATTGGCAATCAAGTGATTTCCACATTACCTCATGTCATGCAATTTAATGCCACAAACGGACCTTGCCTTCCCAACAGGATCAAAATAGTTGGACTCCAAGAACAAAGCATGACAGCCGATAAAATAATTATCCTTTTGTTCATCTTCAAATGAACAGTTGGACCAAATATCCGAGAAAATGCAGAAATGGCTAGTGATAGACCTCCGATAGCATAAACAATGCGAGGAGCTAAACTTCTTCCAAATTCTTGAACAGTCCCAGCATGAGAAAACAAATTAGTCTCTGAAGCCCAATGAAACGCTATAGATAAATAACTCACCATCGTTCCACACAAAAGAAAGTACTTCAAGAACCTCTGACAGATTGCATGGGATAGGCACTTCAACATAATATAAGCCACAAAGGCTAGAGATATGATGGGGAATAGCTCCAAGAGGATGTTGCAAGAATTAACACCAAGGATTTTACAAAAGACGCTCACAGGGTGATCCTTTGTAATTGTTGGCGCAGGCAATTGTTTTGACATCCCAACCTCAATTCCAAACCGTGTGAAAATATTTAAAAGAAGAAAAACTAACTTCTGCAAATCAATAGAGTGAAGGATGTCAGAAGATGATCGCACCAAAGAATAATTGAAATAAAGAATTTATGTCCAGGAATACTTCTATGCTGATGTTCCCTTTCAGCACCGAGTGCCACACACTGGTGATACAACTTGTGGCCAAAAGAAAATTTGCAACTCTACCTTCTGCCACTGTGTAAAAGAAAAAAATAAACTATGAACAGATATATATATAAATTGAAGTATGTATGGTAAGACTGATTCATCTGACAACACTCACATATATAGCTGTTCGATAAGAAACTAGCTGCTCGAATCACGACTAAAGCAAAAGCAAGGGAAAATCTAGGAATGATTCTTGAACCAGAACTTTTCTGATCTGAAGATTGGCTTATGGTGTTCATATTTACAAGCGTGGATGCCTGAATGATAACTGACAATATCATAAGTAAAAGACCAACGCCCATTGACCATAAATCAAATTCTGTCCAAGCAGAGCGAGCGAGCTTTGCAAAACTCTGCAAGAAGTCAATGTATGCATCAATTTGCTGCAGCAGAACTGAACCTTTCCCCTCTACTTTTTCTTGACTACCTGTCTCTGATGAACAAGTAGTTATCAGAGAAGCTGACCAATTTTCCTGAGCTCTTAAATATAGGTCTGTGATATGTTGCAAGTCTTCTAATGGAAATCCAATAATGGAAGTAGCAGAATATTGATCAATATATCTCTTTACCTACAAAGGAAGATGGGTGTCAAGATTAGAAAACCACAAACCTATATGAACTAAACAAGGGAAGTTGAAGGGAACTAGAATGCAGCTTCATACTACCTGCCAGCAATTTACACATAGAACTTCAGCATATCTCCCCATCCATGCTTCTAGATCATCCTGTGAGGTACAAGCATTGATACCCATCCTTTGATTTACCCATGTCACAGTACTCAAGGCATACAATTCTGGGTTTACGCGGCCAATGCTATTTAAGAAACAGGAGACCCGTTTAGCAACTAGTGGATCAAGATAAATAATAAGCAAAGGATGATGAAACAACAACAACACCAAGAAAAAGAAAAGGCAGACAACCAAGAATACATAGCAGCTTACAATCAAGCAAGAACTGTCACTGATAACTGAATCATAAAATAAGCATAAAGTTAAACTTACACACCTTCCAAAGGGAAAGGGTATGCCAAGAAGTGCTGATATAGTCACCGCAAAATCAAGATGAAACCAAGAAGAGAAATAAGCAACACCGAATAAAACTGAAGATCCACATGGGAGAGTGATGAACCCTGACCTGCTGCATAGTGCTTACGCAGACCTCTTTCCCGTGCTGTGATGTTAATTCATAAAAAGAAAAGAAAATAAATCAGTGCCACAAGTATTAATGTTCTGTAAAAACAAATTAAACCAAGAAATCTGACTAACATGAGATTTCAACAATTAACAGATTTATTATGCTCAGCTACTAAATACTAGCATACAAAGCTGCTGCATTTAATTTCCATTCCAATAGATATACAGTCAAAGAAATTAATTAAGTATTCAAGAATTAACTCCCTCTTTTGCTTTTACAAGGCTGAAAGCATCTGCTAATAATATTACCTTCTGGACTTTAGATGCCACCATCCAAATGCAACACTAAAGAACTACATGAATAAACAGAATCACCCATACTGAATATTATTTTTCCCAAAAAAAAAATTAAAAAAAAAGAGCGGCAAGAGATCTGCTCATCATGTATTCATATAGAAGACGATGTTTTTTTCCCAAATCTTGTCTACATACAACTTCAAGCTTATTTGTTTTTGTTCTAATTATTTATAATCTTAACCTGTCAAACAACCCTTCTATTGGCATAAATCAGAAGAGCAAATGATTTACTATTAAGGTGCAAATGTGATTGACAAATATACCAGATCAACATTGCACGAACTATCATCAAGAACAATAAGACTGCATCTGGTGGGGTCCTTGGACTCCATGCAAACAGCGATGTTTCAACCTACAGTTCACACAGGATTAAATGTGATTGTTATATACTTTGCAGCCAAACAGAAAGAAGATCATCTCTTCAGCAGTTCCCCCTCCATGGTCACCATTCAGGGTTTGACCATGATCACCCATTACCAAAAGCAAAGTATTCTCATGGGTACCACCAGGTTTGGATAGACTTCTCAATGTCAATAACACCCTATAGAAGAAAATAAGAATGGACTGTACAACATTCAGAAGCTTGGAAAATAAATGTGAAGAGCATAGATAAGGTGATGTTAAATGCCTCCTAAAAGGCACAATAGAAGAATATTATATGCATGAGACAACTGACCTCCAGGATCTGATTGTATTGCTCCAACTTCTGGATCATCGGAGTTGAGTCAACACCAAATATATATGCCCTGCATGGTCCTAAACAAAGTTGATCTCACAAGTTTCCAGCTAAAGATAAAAGGATGAAAAATGGCAGGTAAGGCCAAATTGAATGCACAATAACTTACCACACCACACCACACCGCCAACACTCTCACGGTGCAACTGGTCAGCACAACACGCCAAAGAAGCGGTTGGTTGAGCCAGCCCCGGGTTCGAGTCACGGCACCAACTTCTTAAGATGAAAATCAGGGGGACGTCCCTCCCCTTGGTCAAATCTTTTTTTATAACTTACCACACCAAGAAAATGTGCAATAAGAACATCCCAATCATTTTTGTGAAGAGATGGAAGTAAGTGCTCAATTACACCATTATCTACCTGGCATACAATCATAATTGATAATTCAGTCAAACTTAAAAGAAAGATCTAAGAGGTTCATCAAAAAGCAAGCACAAGAATCTGATTGACAGAATGTCATACTGTGTCAAGGTCTTTAACATTAAAGGAAGGGTATGGGAATGACTTGTTGAAGTGTTCAGGGTACAGCTGTATCCACGTATCATCCCCCATCATGACTACTCTCTTTCCATTTTTAGCCAACTGGTTGATCACCAACGAACAGAAAACATCACACCATCACGGCTAGCAATCCAGCATGAGCTGTAGACAGATAATTGGACCTAATCGGTACAAAATTGAATGTGGGGTGAGATGAACCTGATGCATTATATTATCTTCTACTATTGCAGGAGCACCGAAACTATTGCCGACATCAATAAAGGTAGGAAGTCCACCCGTGGTGAGAGCCTGAGCATTGAGTTTTGAAACAATTCCGTTAAGCCCACGAAGTACCATTTTGGATCACATTACATTACAATATTTCTAGGAGAAACATTATATCATCATACGATTTGAATGTTAGGATCACCTTAAGGCGCTGGAGGCTAGTTGTTGGTGGATCAGCGAGTGCTTTGAAGATCCTTGCAGAGGTCTTTTCATCGGCAGCAAGCTTCTGCAAGACCTGCAGCTTGTCCATCCACGGCTGCTTCTCTGCAGCAGATCTAGCGACTAGCTAGCAATTAGCAGTGCTACAGTATCCTAATTTTTCCGCTCGGAGTCAGGCACCTGAAAAGAAGGTACTCGGCACCACGAAATCAAATCTGCGAGGCAACAAATTGTTCAACCGCATCAGCTAGAAACACGACTCGGTACGTGGATTATGAGGGATCCAACACGTGGCACCTCAGCGCGTCGAGGACGACGATGACAAGGCGGTCGACGGCGGCCGGGGGCCAGGAGGCGCACCCGGGGGAGACGTCGCCCTGCGGCGAGAGGTCATCGCGGCTGCTGTGGACGTCGAGCTCGGTGCGGGTGAGGAGGAAGCCGCGAGTGAAGAGGTATACTGCCAGCGAATGGACCGCGAGGATCGCGACGAACAGCAGCGGCCAGTTAAGGAGCCGAGAATGGCGGCGGTGGCTCGCCGGCGGCGACATCACCTCCGATTTCGATCTGGCGCCTGGTGGCGGGTAAGGCTCTGGACAAAAATAACCGAGAACCGACGACCGACGACCGAACCCAAAGAACTGGAACCGAAAATTTCGGTTAGTTGTTCGGTTCTCAGTTCTCGGGAACTGAATTAACTGATCAAATTTCGGTTTCTAGGCTCGGTTAACCGAAATAACCGAAGGAACCGAAATTCACAGACAAGTCCAATAAACCTTACAACCTAGACCTAATGCCAACTTAACCCTAGATATAAAAGGTAGATGACACCCCCTCATAGCCTTACACCCTCACATTTTTTAAATCTCGACATTGTGTTTTTTTTTAAAAATTTTTTTCTATTTTTCTATTCTTTTTTTCTGCTCGTGTAAATCCTCGGTTAGTTCGGTCGGAACCAGAACCGAACCGAACTAATCAAAACCGATTTTACTCGGTTCCTAGATTGTGAAGAACTGATCGGTTTTTATTTATAGAGAACCGAATTTGTATCATAAACCGAACAACCGAACCGAAACCGATCGGTTAACCAAACGCCCAGACCTAGTGGCGGGCGGCAGAGCGTAGGAGAGACGATGAGGGTGGAAGTGGGCCGCCGCTTCTTTTTTTTTTAAGGCAAAGTGGGCCTCCGTTTGTTAAGCCCGGGCTGCCACCGGAAAGGTGAAAGTAAAAGATGGGCCAATCACCACCGCACATTGAGCTAGGCCATTTCATAGCCAAAAGCCCATTCTCGGCTCAGTTTAAATATCGTGAAGTCTAAAAAAGTTCACGTTACCTCCTCAACTTTTGCGAAAGTCCGTTTTTCCTCCTTGAACTTCAAAACCGGGCAAAACACCTCCCTCAACTTTTAAAACCGTTCATCTTAACTCTCTGGCCCTGTTATAAGCAGTTTTGAAAGTGGTTTTGTCTTTTTCTTTTTTATTTATTTTGGTTGAATCTTTAAAAAATCATAGTAAATCATAGAAAAATCATAAAATAGAAAATCTAATTTTTTTAAACTCTACATGAGTAGATCTACATGGTAAACATATAATATAGTATGCTTTAGTACAGTTTTTGTTGTGGCTTTAGATTTATGTTTTTATGTAATTAATTGGAATAATTAATAGCTGTAGTTTCTATAGTCCAATTGTGATGAAATTTTTATGGTGAGCTAATTATTGTATGATTGAACTATAGTAAAAATTTCATACTCATTCGATCATGTATAGCTTAGTTATAGATTTATTTATATTTAACAAGCATAAACCTAAATAAAATCTATAACTAAGTTATAAATGATCCAATGAGTATGAAATTTTTACTACAGTTTAAACATACAATAATTAGCCCACTATAAAAAATTCACCATAATTGAACCATAGAAACTGCAGCTATGAATTATTCCATTTAATTATAAAAAAGTATAGATCTAAAGCCACAGCAAAAATTTTGTACTAAAGCATGTCATATTATATATTCATTGTGTAGATCTACTCATGCATAGTCCAATAAAATTAGATTTTCTATTTTATGATTTACTTTGATTTTTCAAAGATTCAGCCGAGATAAATAAAAAAGAATAAGACAAATCTGCCTTCAAAACCGTTTATAACAGGGCCAGGGAGGTAAGATGAACGGTTTTAAAAGTTGAGGGAGGTGTTTTGCACGGTTTTAGAGTTTGGGAAGGAAAAGCGGACTTTCGCGAAAGTTAAGGGAGGTAATATAAAATTTTTCTTTTGAAGTCTATTAGGTGCGTTACAATGAAAAGTATAATTTGTTGTATGGTGTGTTTTCATTGGATTTAGTTAGGCTTAGTTCAACTTTAAATTAATTAAATTTAAGGTCCATAATAAATGTTAGTGGAATAAAGAATCTAGTGTGTGTAGGTTCAGTAGCCAGCTATAAAATAAGCTATTCTGTAGCCACCTCTATTTACGATAATTTTATATACTAATTTACGATAATGTCAATACATATTTACGATAGTTGGGTTACTATAACATATGAAGATATTTACCATAACAAGGAGTTACTATAATCTCATAAATTAACATAGTAATTATCGTAACTCAAAGTGGCTATAGAATAAGTTATTTTGCAGCCAGTTACAGGATAATATATATATATATATATATATATATATATATATATATATACACACCTTAAAAAACGTGGACAGCTTTCGTCCAACCAAACATCGTGTGCGTGACTCTCAGGAGTCCAGGTTAATCGTGTGCGCGCCTCCATGGCCCAACCACCCCCGTCCGCACAGCACAAGACTCCGAGACGAGTTTGAGTTCGAGTCGATAAAACATAAAACAGAAAAACATGGAGTGTGTGCGCCTCGAAGGGATCGTTGTCCCATTCAATGTTTGATATATGTATGGAGTATTAAATATAAACTAATTACAAAATTAATTGTATAGTTTACGACTAATTTATGAGACAAATTTTATATTTTTTTTATTTATTTTGGTTGAATCTTTAAAAAATTATAGTAAATTACAGAAAAATCATAAAATAGAAAATCTAATTTTTTTGGACTACACATGAGTAGATCTACATGGTAAACATATAATATGGTATGCTTTAGTACAAAGTTTTTATTATGACTTTAGATTAATGCTTTTATGTAATTAATTGGAATAATTAATAGCTGCAGTTTCTATAGTCCAATTGTGATAAAATTTTTATGGTGAGCTAATTATTGTATGATTGAACTGTAGTAAAAATTTCATACTCATTCGATCATGTATAGCTTAGTTATAGATTTATTTATATTTAACAAGCATAAACCTAAATAAAATTTATAACTAAGGTATACATGATCTAATGAGTATGAAATTTTTACTATAATTTAAGCACATAATAATTAGTCCACCATAAAAATTTCACAATAATTGAATCATAGAAACTGCAGCTATGAATTATTTCATTTAATTACAAAAAAATATAGATCTAAAGCCACAGTAAAAATTTTGTATTGAAGCATGTCATATTATATGTTCATTGTGTAGATCTACTCATGCAGAGTCCAATAAAATTAGATTTTTTATTTTATGATTTTTTATGATTTACTTTGATTTTTTTAAGATTCAGCGGAGATAAATAAAAAAGAATAAGACCAATCCACCTTCAAAACCGCTTATAACAGGGCCAGGGAGGTAAGATGAACGGTTTTAAAAGTGAGTCTTTTACTTATATGCCATTAAAAAAGATGGTCTAATCGTCTATGTCTCTAAAAAGTTCGATCTATCGTCAGTGTCCAAGCTCGAAAAATTTTTCTCTCTCACGCCATTCTGTCTATTTGCAGCACTAACGGTGTGAAATGTGGGTGGCAAAGGACTTGAATGCCCCTAGAACTTTTGTTTCTCATGTGCCACTGCCTGCTGGGCGGCACCGTCCTGGACCTATCCATCAACGGCCTCACCGGCCACATCCCGGCGTCGCTCGGAAACCTGACGTCGCTGCAGGAGCTTTAGCTCAGCGTGAACAAGGTGTCCGGCCTGATCCTGGCCGAGCTCGCGCGCTGCACCAACCTCACCGACCTCAAGCTCGACAACAACCAGATATCCCTGATGTGCCGACTGTTGCCTGAGCCTGACGCTTACCATTACCATTTGAAGGAAGTGTACGTCTCCTAGCTAGCTTCATGGGTACAGGTAGGGATGAAAACGGTACGGATATTTTTTCGACCGTATTCGAAACCGAATCTGTTTAGAAGGGTTGAGATCTGTCCGTATCCGAGTCCGGATATCCAACATCCGATACCGTATCCGTATCCGAATACTCAAATCGTATATTTATAATGTCGATATCCAATCGTATCCTATCCGACATAGTTGACACTATCCGTATTCGAATCCGAATCCGGACAGAAATATGAAAACAAATATAATATCGGTGATATCCGTCCGTATCCGATCCGTTTTCATCCCTAGGTACAGGCGTACAGCCATGGCACATTGGCTTCGTCTCCCCGCCTCATTCCCCTTTAGTTTTGCGTGGGAGCGCAGGTCAGGTCCGACGCTTCAATGTTGTTCTCCCAACGGGGCATTAGGCGCGATTTATTTCCTCGTCTGCATTGTTGACAGTCGCAGCAAGCTTTGCTGGTGCCATACCGTGGTTGGCTTTTATAGACACCTCGCTGTTGACGGACAACCCGCACCTACCTAACGTAGAATAAAAATGCAAGCGCACTATCTCCCTAGGGCTGCCTACGTCCGTCTTCCAAGAAATACACTCTAGCCTGAACATTTGGTTCACTACAATTACAACTGATCGCCGACTCATCAGGGCATCCGATGGTCGGCAAGAAATATATATAGAGAGATTGATGATTTTTCGGTTTAACGCTATGCATGCATATGTTACGTACTCCTACTCATTATTGCCGATTAATCATGTCTTGGTACAGCACAGCACAAACTAAGCTGCGTCAGGCTCAGGCAACAGTCGGCACATCAGGGATATCTGGTTGTTGTCGAGCTCGAGGTCAGTGAGGTTGGTGCAGCGCGCGAGCTCGGCCGGGATCGGGCCGGACACCTTGTTCATGCTGAGCTGAAGCTCCTGCAGCGACGTCAGGTTCCCGAGCGACGCCGGGATGTGGCCGGTGAGGCCGTTGATGGACAGGTCCAGGACGGTGCCGCCCAGCAGGCAGTGGCACATGAGAAACAAAAGTTCCAGAGGCATTCAAGTCCTTTGCCACCCACATTTCACACCGTTAGTACTGTAAATAGATAGAATGACGTGAGAGAAAAGTTTTTCGAACTTGGACACCGACGATAGATTGAAATTTTTAGGGACATAGACGATTAGACCATCTTTTTTAATGGCATATAAGTAAAAGACTCTTTAAAAGTTGAGGAGGTGTTTTGCACGGTTTTAGAGTTTGGGAAGAAAAACGGACTTTCATGAAAATTGAGGGAGGTAATGTGAAATTTTTCCTTTGAAGTCTATTACGGAAAGTATAATTTGTTGCACGGTGTGTTTTCATTGGATTTAGCTAGGCTTAGTTCAACTTTAAATCAATTAAATTTAAGGTCCATAATAAATGTCAGTGCAATAAAGAATCTAATGTGTGCTTAAAAACGTGGACAGCTTTCGTCCAACCAAATATCATCAGCCTATTTAGTTGGCTGGTTCATATCGTTGCTGGTTCGTGAAGAAGTACTGCTGGCTGGTTTGTGTGAGAGAAAAATATTGTTCCGGCTGGAAATTTATGATCGTTTACGACAAGCCACAGCTAGGGGTGAAAATGGTACGGATATTTTTCCGACCGTATTTGAGACCGAATCCGTTTAGAGGGGTTCAGATCTATCCATATCCGAGTCCGGGTATTCAACATCCGACACCGTATCCGTATCTGAATACTCAAATCGCATATTTATGATGTCGATATTAAATCATATCCTATCCGACATGGTTGACACTATCCGTATTTGAATCCGAATCCGGACAGAAATATAAAAACAAATGTAATATCAGTGATATCCGTCCGTATCCCATCCGTTTTCATCCCTGGCCACAGCCAAACGAACAGCCTGCATGTGCGTGCCTCTAAGAGTCCAGGTTAATCATGTGCGCGCCTCCATGGGCCCAACCACCCCAGTCCGCACAGCATCAAGACTCCGAGACGAGTTCGAGTTCGAGTCAGTAAAAAAGAAAAACACGGAGTGTGCGCGTAACGTTTGGATACGAGTATTAAATATAGATTAATTATGAAACTAATTGTATAGTTTGTGACTAATTTGCGAGACGAATTTTTTAAACCTAATTAGTTCATGATTTGACAATGTTTTGCTACAGTAAACATGTGCTAATGACGGATTGATACTTACAGATTATGTAATTTGTTTTTTTATTAGTATCCAAATATCCTATGCAACATACTCCCGATATATCTTTTAAATTTTAGTCACTGAATCCAAACACTTTTTAGTCGTGTGTATGCCTCCATGGGCCCAACCACCGCCCGCGCACAGCACCAAGACTGAGTCCGAGACGAGTTCCCGTCGAGTTCGAGTAGGAGGGAGACATGTTCTCTTCTGATGTTGGCAGACATGTTCTTGATCTATAAAAGCCGCTGCGGTCGTGATAAACTCATCCGTCTATTTACAAGGTGCACGCAAATCAAGGTCACCAGACCTTTTGCTCGTTCGTAGGGTTCAAGATGAAAAGACTCCAAAGAAGTATAAACAGCAAATGAATAGTAAAAGTTGATCTCAAGTTTTACACAGAATTCAAAGGTTCCTAATAAAAAGTGTATTGTTAGCTTCTTCTCTTTTCCCAAACAATGCACAAATTGACTGAAACTTATAAAATTTATATAAAAATAAAATCAAATCCAGAAATTATAATTCAAAGTTTGTTAGGTTCCTTTTCAACCAGAGAGTGTAAGGTGTCATTGCGCATGAAATAAAATCCTGAAAAGTCTAAGGGCATGTATATAAACTATATATGTACAATCTGCTTTAAAGTCAGTTTTAAAAGTTTAAAAATTGTCAACTTCAAAGTTAGAAATATAAAATCTACATGTGTGGAACGAAAGAGGCTCGATGTCAGGGCCATACTCGATCTGCAACAGAAGAATTGACATATGCGAGAATTATTTTGAATACGATAAAAAAACATAAATGCATTTGGAAATAGTTTAAGTTACCAATACAAAATTGTTTAATACCTTTTTATTGTTTTTTGCAAAATGATCAAATCCTTAGCTTAGATGTGAACAAAATTCATGGTCACCGTGCAACGCACGGGCATATATCTAGTGAACTGCAAATTGGACAGGAGATTGATTGAATTTAAATATGTGGTTATCTACTTTTATTGTGAGTTTATGAAAGATGTAAAGCAAGCCACGTACTGGCACGCCCATCTTGATGGAAACGGGTCCAGCAGTCAGGCCTTGATAATGGAAGAGTATGGAACGACAGACGGAGATACAAAAGATGGCGGAGAGTGAGAGGAAAGAAAGAGAGAGAGTTTCGTTGGAGTACCAATAAATATGCTCGTACGTTATAATGAAAAAAAAGTACCAAATATTTAAGAAAAAAACAAGGACCGAAATAATACATATATCTTTATATTTTACGCTTTGTATAAAATTTCGTCTAGAATTGTGCTTGAAAAGATATTTGCTAGACTAAACTGAACAACCAACTTCATATTTCAGTCCACCGTTTGATTGATTGAACCATATCAGTTGAGCAAGGTTGTAACAATAGGATATGTTCTATTTCTAATTAGAACTGTACCAATAGTTTGGTGATGAAAAAATATATTTTTTAAAGAAGATGTCAAGGGCTTAAAGGCGTATAATCTTATTATATTTATTATTATATTATTGTTTATATTTATGGGGAATGGCTAAATTAGAACAGGAAGTTGAAAACTGACGATCGAAGTGGATGCTTATAGAGCTTGGAAAAAGAACAGATGAAACCAGTTCAAATAGGGACCCGTGGAAAAAAAAGAGTATACCTAGCCCGGACGAACCTTCAATTGGATTGTTGTTTTTGTTGAAAAAGATATGTATGGTTGGGGCAGCGTTCACGACGGCTACGGTGTGCTCAGGACGTTCAATGCTAGCGCACCAATGGCTTTTTATTCGGGCTGTAGCTGCTCAAAAGCACTGTACCTACAGTATTTTTGTATCTCGATCTGACAGCAGCACCTCAAATGGTTTGCTTTAAGATATTAGCCGAACATGTCACTATTATTTTTTTGTGAGTAACCGATATTATTCTAACTCGTGGAACGTGCATGCGCACGGCCAGCATGCCTAGGACAAGAACTGGCGCAGGTGATAGCGCTGCCTCTCTCTTCTTAGCCGTGCAGTTTGCTCGTTTCTCCTTTTTCCTTTTTGGTGTGATGTGATTTGGATTGTTTTGCTTATTATTGATTGATTCTAAGCTAATCAACCTGGAGGAGTACTCAGTCTCTTGCCGGGGACCAACGCCAACGCATCTTGGTAGGACTGGTCTTTTTGTCGGGCACAAACTTCAGATTACGGGCATCAATTATGTTATGGGAAGAAAAAAGCCTGGTTGAAAGAGAGGCTTTGCTATACATAAAGTAAAATAAGATTTTGTCTAATTTATTTTCTATTTAAATTAGGATTTCTATTTCTATTCAGTTTATTCATGCTCGGAGAGATCTATTTATAAGACGTTTTTCCTTCCCCAGCCTGTTTTGAGTATTGTGCAAACCACATAAGAGAGCCTATGCAAGAACTGAACATGAGTAAATTGCACTGTACAAGTCTAGATAATCCACAATGTATATCTATGCAGTAGCAAAAACTTAGCCAGAAAAATGGAAATGACATAATTTGCAACAGAGCGAGTAAAATGTAGATCGATACAAAATATTACAAAATCGTTCAATACGTACGGTCATTAATAATTGGAATTGGAAAAATCACATGCGGAGTATTTCTTTAGTATAGCTGTAGAAGAGTCGGTTCAATTCAATATAGAACGTCTAATCGAGGACCAAAATGAATATTCTAAAAAACCATATTTATCATTAATAATAAAAAGGCAACGGGTTTGTAACAGAGCGAGTAGAATGTAGATTGATACAAAATATTACAAAATCGTTCAATATACGTACGGTCATTAATAATTGGAATTGGAAAAATCACATACGAAGTATTTCTTTAGTATAGCTATAGAAGAGTCAGTTCAATTCAATATAGAACGTCTAATCGAGGACCAAAATAAATATTCTGAAAACCATATTTATCCTTAATAATAAAAAGGCAGCGGACAGCAGCTTCGCCGATGCGTTCCGTGACGCTGCGCATCTCAGCGCGGGCCGGCTTGGATCGAGTTCCAGAGGGAGAGAAACACGCGCAGCAAAGAGGTGGAGGATTTTGACTCCGACACGAGATGGAGTTGAACTCCGACCAAAATAACTGTTTAGTTTTGAGTTTTTGATAGAAGAAAACTCATCTAAATATATTACCGTACGAAAATGAGACGGTCATCATGGGTCACAATTGAAGATTGTTTTTTACGTATTATTGTGGAAGTAAATTGGAAAGTATCCGTCTCCCTAGTCCGTACGCGACTCCATTGCTTATCTTTTTCTTTTCCTTTTTAGTTTCCTGAGCACTTGCTCTGTGCTATTTTTCCCGTAATTTGTGTACTATTTATAAATTCTTGTCCCTCCTGTTTCTTTGGTTTGGATTCCTATTCATGTTACTCGTTATGGATGGATCTATTCGTATTAGGATTTCTATACCTATCAAGGCCCCGTTCAGCTTGCTGAAACTTATCTGAAATTGACTGAAAATACTGTTCTGGTTGAAATGTTGTGAGAGAAAAACAATGTTCCGACTGAAAAAAGAAGCCGAACAAGCTAGATTTAAGGTAAGCCGAACGGACCCAAGTTGCATTAAGATTCCTGGCATATGTCATAAATAAAACAGCCGAGCTTCGACCACCGGTAGTCAGGGGAGAGGCGGATGAAAAAAAAATAGTAAATTTGTTTGCCTTTTTTATTATTAGGGATAGATTATGCATATTTTACCTCTAATTCTTGCCTCCGTAAAATATGTATCCTTGCATCAAACTATATAATATATAAAAACGTCCTTGTGTTTTTCAAGGTAGTTTCCACATGACGCGCACGACATTGATGTAGTGGTTGTTTTCACATTTCATCGCTTAATAATTGGACATTGTTTATTATAAAGAATCTCCTTTTTCACATATTTTTTCTGTCCTTAAATAACTGTCATTTTTTGTTTTCGTATCGTAAGTTTGACTGGATTTTATAAAATGCGTGCAACATTTGTATCTCCAAATAAATTTATTATAAAAATAGATTCAATGATATATCTAATGATATTAATTTTGTATCATAAATATTAATAATATATATATATATATATATATATATATATATATATATATATATATATATATATATATATATATATATATATATATATATATATATATATATATATATATATATATATATATATATATATATATATATATATAGTCAAAGTTGTTTCTCGGAAATTTTTCGAGAAGCAAAGATGACAGTTATTTGGAGATGGAAGGAGTAGCTACAAATGGTAGCAGGTGGGTTTAGGGTGTGTTAAGCATAAATAAATCATCCAAAATCAAAACCAGACACAATGAAAACCTGTGGGTGCAATTCGAAAACCGCATTGGCAGGTTTTGGGTGCCCGTTGGGTTTGCTCGTCAATGTGTCCTCACCTCATTGGTTCTCAGGCTCAGTGCTTGTAACTATAGTGGCCTCTACCCAACTATTCGTTATGGAGTGCACCACACCACTGGCAACTATGCCATGTTGACCACTGCATCTAGGGATGTCGAATGCCGCTCGTGTGGCATCCACCATGCGCCTGCTGCCAGGCACCTACGCCCGTGGATAGTTTGCCTACACTGCCTCTAGCATACTGCAAGCACTCGGCTGGAGGATGAATGGTCGATGGCAAATACAATGATGTCTGCCACATGTGTGCATAGGGTGTGAGGATGTCGAACGGTCTAATGGGTTGATAAGGAGTCTAGGAGGGCACATGGTTCCCACATGTTCAAGGCCCATACGCATGTCCAAGGGTAGAATCTTAAACTACCTCCTAACTTAACCACTTCTTAGGCTTGATCAGCAAGGGCCCTTTGGTGAAGAATATAATAACACACACTCATACAAAACTTGGTGTGGAACCCATGGATCACACATCCATGGGTCTCATTGCCACCCTACTCATCATTGCTAACAAAGAAATGCACAAGCAACAGCATTCCCAAGATTAAGGAGTGAAAGTCCCAGTTTAGTTTTAGTAATTAAGTAACAAAATTAGGTGAACTAGTGTGTTTCATGTGAGATGAATAGGAGATTAGTCCACAAAGCTAGTTGAGCAAGACATGAAGGCCATGAAGGTGAAATGGCATGTAACGCATGTGTTGTAATGAGTCAACTAGTGAAGAGTTGAAGATGAGAAGATCAAAGATGATGATCAATATGATGAGGTGAAACATATTGCATACGGGATATGAAGTAGTCTCATATGACAAGGTGGTGAAGATCAAGGCAAGACTTGTCTATGATGGGCCATGCAAGGGTATAGGGCAAACTAGAGGCTTGAGCACGACGAACCATCAAGGCTACAAAGTGCGAGAAGATTCTTTAGGGTTTCATTCTATCCCTAGGACTCTCCAAACACCCGGATCAATGACCTCTAAGTAGCAGGACATTCTAGCACGCCAATAGAAGTTAGTGGGGCCTACTAATATCCATTCCAACCACTCTAAAGCATCTTTAACTCAACAACGGTTAAGCCAAGATCCAACTTTAAGCCAACCGGATCTGATACTAGTTGAATGACCGTGTCACCTAAGAAGGGGATAAATTAGGCAACTTAAAAACTAATGGCCTCTAAAACCTACTTATGAAAACCTATGGAAGATAATATATAGATGTGCATTACGGTTTTGCCAAGTGTTGCTATCTCTAACGTAAAATAGGTTCAAAAATAGGGCTAGGCACTTCTGAACCACACAAAAAAAAAAACTGAGCCAAAATGTCGATTTTCTTGTTTTCGGTTTTGGCTTTCGTTTCAGTATATGAAAAGTCCGGTTCTTGGCTTTGGCTTCGGTTCTAGGACCTAACTAAACTGAGTACCCGTGGGACCAATCCTAGCCCCACATTCCACTTGGATAACTCATTGATTTACTGATTATTTTTTAAGAACTATCGTAGATGCTCTAACTTCCTAGTCTGACATCATCAGCTAAGAACTGGGAATATAGCACATAACAGGAGTTACATTTTTACATGTTTCTTAGGTCATGCGACTTGAGAGCTTTGATTCCTAACGTATGTGTTTGGATGAATGCCTTATCATTCATTTATACCTGTTTTGGATGAATGGATGTAAGGGACTGGTACAGTGCCCGTTGAGATTGACACAAAACAGTACCAATCCAAAGGAACTGACCCAGTCACCACTATAACGTGTACCATCAAGTTTGGACCAAATTTCACAAAATCGCTCTGCACATGCTGCGAGGAACAGGGACAAGTCTTTACGAAAGACACGTTCCCGAGGCTTCTTTCATATCGGGTGCCAAACCATAAAAGAACACGGAATGTGATGATGCAAACAACCATTCGAATAGACCTAGCATAGTGACATGTCAAGTTTGGGGAAAAAAATTACTAGGTTCACACAAACGCCAATTCGGGGAGATTTCTGCTAAGCAGATAAAATAGTCATACAGGTTAATATTTTTTATAGCATTTCAGTGTAGTTCATTGGAAAGCAGCTTGTTACAATGCCTAAATTCCATGGGAACAGCTCCACAGTCCGTTGCGGTTGTAGACGCTGCAAAGGAAGCAACTGGAAAAGAGTTCTGCCTATATACGAATTCTTACCTCCTCAAGCTACATAACAGCAATAGGTGCTAAAGAGGGTCTAAGTAGAACACCATTGACACTGATTCCTCACACAATCGCCCTGAAAATTTGGAACGGCTTTTAGGACTCAAAAGAGGAATGGAGCATTTGGTCAACATTTTCTAATAAGACAAGGCTCCCAAGCCAGTATCTATTGCCAGTCGCAGCTCTTTAATTAGCTTACCTAGTAGAACATTAACTTACCATTATGTCAATTGCTCAAGCAACAAAATGACTACCTCTAAATACATTTGAACTGCAGGGCTTAACATCAAAAATCTAAAATGGGTATTTAACTCAATAACTCACCACTAGTCAACAGTTAATATCGCCCATAGGTCCTCCCAAGATCATCATGCCTCTCATGCTGAAACTCACCATATGCAGCATGAGACTTTGGGGCTGAATAGCTATCGGAAGCATATGGATATGTTCTCTTTGAATCCATTGGTTGATGTGTAGCTGAAATATGTGTTGTCCTCTGCTCAAAACCTGGATAGCCAGTCTGTGTGTATGAAGGCTGTGCTTGTTGTTGTTGCCTTTTAAAGGTTTGTTCAAGAAATTCTTCCCACTTCCTTGAATGCACATTCCTCATGGTAATCACTCTCTCCATGTAATTTTCTCTAATCACTCTCAGCGACTGCATGACAAAGGATGTTGACATCAAGAAATGATAACAACAAATGCACCAAATGCACAGAGTTACTATGTCATGTAACTGGTACATATCCACTAGTGGATATTTTTGCTAGAGGGGAGCACATTACAAAACATGAATTGAGCAAACATAACAAAAGGCACAAACTTGACTTCAGTGAAAATAATTATTTGTGACATAGCCCTTATACAATAAAAAGTAAAGTAAATTCCACAAACCTACCACTATTTTGGTCTAATTATCACAAAATTACAACTTGTGGATTGACATCGCTCGAAATACACCTGTTTAGACCTTATCATGGGCAGCGAGCACAACAAAACTGACCTGACCTGTGCACCTGATGACTCCGATTTCCAGGCCAATATGATTGTCAGGTCAGGCTGGAGATCCAATATTTGACCAGAAACTAGATAAAATCTGACAAATACTCAGACCAACCCATCTCTGGGCTGAATTATTTGGCCTAATTACAAGCTCGTGCTTGAAAAGTTTACAACAGTTTTTTTTTTTCAAATCCAACCTGAAATCGGCCCAACCCAACAAATAAACAGGTCTATACTTATACTATGCATCCATGTCAGCAAAGCTGTTTGCTAGGCAACCTGGTCCTATGCTGCCTAAGTGCCTATTATGCTTAGGGGAAGGGAGCAGGAGCAAGAAATGGATGCAGATGCTAACGTGGATGTGCAGGAGGGTTAATCCAAGTGATCTGCCACAGACATGGATCCAACTGGCCAGGAGCAGCAGACCTAAAAAGTGGTAATTTTGTGAAGAACCCCCAAAGTAGCAATGGGTTTTTGAAATGGGCTCTCAAGAAGTTGTAGCTTTGTGAGTTGTGCAAACAGACGACAGTAGCAGTAGGTTTGTGAAATTTACTCTAAAAAGTAAAATGACTTTTTCCTACAACCAGAAGTTTATTGTAACTAAAGGATCCAAAATTATCAGGTAAAAGAACAGTGCATTACCAATGCCATGTTCACACTGTAGATACATCAAATTTCAAACAAGGTAGACTAGAGATAGCAACTCATAATGGAACCACAAATATTAAGTAGATTCTATCCAACTCCAAATCTCAGTTGAAGAAGTTAGTAATTCAATTGTATGTGTAGTTACTCCCAAGTCCCAGTTCAAAGTAGACATGGCAAATAATACAAGACAGCAAGACTCTGCAGCCACTTGGTACTCTATTGTATGCTTTAGATCAAATTAACAGATCCCAAATATTTTGACCTAAAATAGAACACCCCAAGCTGCTTGTTTTATGTTCGGGTGAGGTCAATGTTGCAATATTACTTCCTTTCTCATACTTCAAGTACTATGGTCATACAATAATCTAATACTTCCGGATCCTTATTACTTTATTGTGTGTGTGTGTGTGTGTGTGGGGGGGGGGGGGGGGGGGGGGGGGGGTGGGGCAGACTCTTTCTAGTCATGGATAAAACATAAAAGATAACAGGGGTAACAATTAGATACCACCAGAAAGCATCACATAGTAAAATATGGATACAGAAACGAAGTGACAGTCATGGTAACAAAATAAGCTTTACCTCTCGATGCCTGTGGTTCTCTTCATCCTCCTCTTGATCATGAGCTCTAGCTAATTGTGTAGCTTCCCTTTTAAACTCCATCTCAAGCTCTTCCAAGGTCTGTTGGTGGGATGGCATGTCAAACTTAAGACTTGATGAATAGGCATCTGCTCCATGCCTCTCAATTCCCCAGTCACTGGGCACGTGTGAAGCAAATTGGTTATTCTCGCCATGTGTTCTAGGAAATTCATCAAGATAAGAGGTATGGCGTGGAGATTTTGATTGGGCTGGACGGCCTTTTGCTCCGAAGTTGGCATGAGCTTCAGCAAAAGGAAGAAGATGCAACATATCGCATTTTAGTTCCAGATAGCTAAAATTGTTTCACACCTAAGTAGACTTTATTGTATAGTGAAAGGAGGAATAATGCCATATGCAATACACAAATTGCAGGCTATCCAACTCATATAGTATGATGTGTTCAAAACACCCTTTCTGACCAATTAATAGGCAGAAACACTTCAGATTCGGGCAATATTCGAGATAGTCTTGTCTGAGCGATAATCAAGGAGAAACGCTTCATCACATAAAGCTTGAACTTACCTTGAGCTGCAAAAGGACCAAACAAGTAATACTCTAGCATGGCAATAACCAACAGAAAAGGGACCAAAGATATTTTTCTTTAGCTCAAATTGTCATTTTCTTCTGCCTCCTAATGCTCATACAATAGATGATTATACCAGTGTGCCTGAGCGCCCTACCTTGTGGAGATCCTTTTGAAAACTTGGGCGTATTGTTGTGTAAGCGACCATCTAGATGCCTCTCATTATAGTATCCTTTACTTTGAGAGCGTGATGCATTTCTTGGACTACGGGACCATTGAGAATCAGAATTTCTTGGGCTATGTGAGCGATGAGAATCAGAGTGTCTGGGGCGAAACTCAGTAGTGTTTCGTACAGGCGATCTAGAGCGATCCGGTTTCGGACTGCTTGGACTATGTTTGCCTTTACCCTCTTGAATAATTTTATGCACAGCATCGACACCTTTGGCTAATATTAACCTATCCTTTCCACTGACAAACAGGAACTTCTCATCCATTCTGATTTTACACCCTACATCACTCTCAATCTGGCTTATTATCCTCTCATTGAAAAGATCCCTGACTTGCTTATCCCTTGCTGGAACTCTTTCAAAAAAATCTGCATTTCTCCTATTTGCCCCAAGTGTGGAGGGACAACCCTGTACAGAGAGGAGATGTTAAATGAAGAGCACGCTTTGACATTTTTATGATAACATTTAGCAAGGGAAGATAAACTCAAAAATTAAGTATATACAAAGTTCCATGTACAACAAAGCAGAAAGAGCAACATACATGTTACACACCAAATAAAAAGGGCAAAATACAAAGCAGATAAAAGAAACTACATCTGCAGGAATTTCCTGTCAAGTAAACATGGCCTACTTTCTAGCTTTGCTCAAACCATGGAGGACAAAATGCAAAAGATAAAGATGGCAAAATGTGAAGTACAATTTAGTGCATCAATTCTTATGACTTGTATTGGCATATACTGCTATTAAAAAGGACGAAGCCTTTCTTATCATGAACTGTGACAACAAAACAAACCAGTCTATCAACTAATCCCAGCACTTCTTTGCAGTTGAAGCTTCATATGATGCTGATTTAAAAGAAACATACTGCTTAAATTCACTAGGATCAGTACAGCACTGCTATGAAGTTGCTAACGCTACCAATAATATAACAAACGCCAGGAATCCTTGTATATTCTTTACATGTCTTTATTTTGATATACTTCCATGCAAGTTCTATTTTCGATAGGTAGAAGAGTACCTGAGTAAAATGGCCGGAGTCTCCACATATTTTACAAATCATTTCTTCCTCCTTCCTCTTCTTCCAGTTCCTTTCTGTAGCCTTAGCTTTAGCCTCCCAGACCTTAGCCTCTCGGCTAGTGAAGTCCGTAGGAACAGCATTAGGATCCGGGGCCTCATCTTCATCATCGGACTTATCACGGGTCAGGGGCCTCTTCTCAGCATTTACTTTAGGGGTCACACTATTTGCAGCTGATGCAACTGGGCCGCTGTATGCTTTCCCATAAACTTCATTGAAAAGTTCATCATCTATTTCAGGACTTGGTTCTCTCGCCATTAGCAGAAGAATATATACTCAACCTACAGTAATTGCAAACCACACGAGGGGAAACAGAAATAAATTATTTCCCAAGGAAAATGAAAATATTTTCCAGATACATTGAAGCTAGGAAACCAAAGGACTCCACATGCATTAGGGCACCATTGACCATGGGTGTACACATGTTCACCCAACGATTTTTTTATTTTTTGGCAAAAACTCGAAGTTAGTTGGTATCTTGTGTATACTTAACTTGGTCAGATCCGAATACAAAATACCTTTACATTAGGGTTCGGGGTGCTCGGTTTCGCACAGCAGGAAGGCAAAAGAAGAGGGGCGGGCATACCTGGTGTGCAATCGTCGCTGGCGAAGACCTGGCGAAGGGCGGCGGCGCCCCAGAAAGGCCAGAGAGAGACGGAGAGGGGAGAGGGGCTGAGGGGGAGGAGCAGGAGGAGGAGAGCGCCCCAGAACACACACGCGGGTCGTACCAACAAGGTCAGGGGCAGCGTCAGGTCAGGCGTGCGCTTTGCATCCACCCTCGCCCGCTCGTTGCTCGAAGCCTCGACTCCTGGCAGGCCCAAGCAGTCCAACAGAGCCCACAACGGCCTATGCCCCTCTTCTCTCGGGGTTTGGGCCAGTTCGGCTAATCCAGTAGTGGCCGGTTTCGGCCGATTCAACAGTGTTTTATGAGACAATAAGCTAAAATAAATTAAAATAAGCTGAAAAATAGTATTGCGCAAAAACATTCAATTTAACAAACCCCCAAACCGTCCGATTTTACCTCTAAGCAACTTTTTAGCTAACGTGGTGCCACGCCAATATCTTACATGGCACCACATCAGTCATAAGAAAGGTAAATCAGACCTTTTCGATAGTTCAGAGAGGCAAATTAAACTTTAGCAAAAAATAAAAGTATTTTCAGAGAATATATCCAAATATTTTATTTGTATTTAAAAATATAAAATCCGATTTGGCCTTAGATAATTTAAATGGACTTAGAGAAATATGAAACTAATTTTTTTTTTCTAAAATCATGCTCTATGACTCCGTTCCTCGTAGCTAAACAACGACCGCAAGCCTCCTCAACAAACACCATAGCATGTTGCTACTGCCGCTCTTTTATGCGGCCAAACGGGCCCTATGTCTTCTTTTAGCTAGGCGCAACATTATTTTATAAAACGCATGAAGATGACATCCCGAGCCAGTATAAAATTGTGCTCCTACTCGATCGTGTGCTCCCGGTGCGTGATCAGACCTACGACAATGATGACAAATGAGAAAGGGATCATAACCATCTAGATGTTGCTGGCTAAGTCGAAGACGTCGGTTCAGGAGTTTGAGAAGCTACACGTCGTTGTTGCTGATGCTCCAGTGAGTCACTGGCGGAGACGGCTTCTTTGCCGAGTGTCTCAGATTTTGCCGAGTGTTTTTTATTGGACACTCGGTAAAGAGGCTGTTTGCCAAATGTCATAGAGAAAACACTCGGCAAACAAATGGCACTCGACAAAAAGGTGTTTTGCCAAGTGCTGAACACTCGGCAAAGAATAACACTCGGTAAAGACTAGGTTTGTCGAGTGTCAAATAATAACACTTGGCAAAGGGCCGCCGCCGTTAACGGCCGGTAGCCGCTGTTAATCCTTTACCGAGGGTCTTCTCTTGACACTCGGTAAAGAGGCTCCTTTGCCGAGTGTCATTTTTTTGACACTCGGTAAACCATATTTTTTTTTCATTTTTGACCTCCAAACTTTTTCTGCAGTCCTCAGACAATACCTGGTACTTCATATTCCAATGGCCCCATTCGCTTGTCTTAAAAATGGCTTGTTCGGCTTCTTTTTTCAGCTGGAACAGTATTTTTCTCTCACAACAATTCAGCCGGAATAGTGTTTTTCAGCCAGTTTCAGCCAAGTTTCAGACCAGCGAACGGGGCCAATATGGCACATTTCTCGGACTTTTTCTATATTTCTTTAATTTATTTCATTTAATTGAATTTTCTTGGATAATTCAAATTATAACCGCTAGTCATTCGAATAATAAAAAAAATGAATGGAAAAATGATATTCATGTTATTTAGTATAATGTGAGGCCATATCCAGGAACATACCATCAATTTCGAACATCTTTTTCACGAAACATGACCACGAACTTGCGGTCGAGTTGTTTTTAAATTCAATAAAAAACAAACGAAGTCCGAAAATCATGAAACTTGTCAAGATGTCAAGATATCATACGTGGAGACCGTGATAAAAAATTGAGGAGGTTTCGCACAAGTTGTCACGTACGATGCTTGTAAACCGAAGTCGGCCTCTTCACGAATGAATATCATTTTTCCATTCATTTTTTTTCATTATTCGAATGACTATCAGTTATAATTTAAATTATCCAAGAAAATTCAATTAAATGAAATAAATTAAAAAAATATAGAAAAAGTCTGAGAAATGTACCACATTGGAACATGGAGTACCAGGTATTGCCTGAGGACTGCAGAAAAAGTTTGGAAGTCAAAAATGAAAAAAATATGATTTTGCCGAGTGTCAAAAAATGACACTCGGCAAAGGAGCCTCTTTACCAAGTGTCAGGAGAAGACATTCGGCAAAGGAGTCTCTTTGCCGAGTGTCAGGACCTATGACACTCGGCAAAAAATTTAAAAAAAATTAAAAAAACCCCTCTTTGTCGAGTGCCTGGCCAGGCGGCACTCGACAAAGAATTAAAAAAAATAAAAAAAACTTTGCAGAGTGCCAGATCGGGGCACTCGGTAAAGCGGGGATTTAACCTCCCGGTCTAGCCGGCCCACACACCGCACGCATGCCCGCGCCAGCCCTACCGTCGCCCCCCGCGCCGCGTCGCGCGGAGGAGGAGGAGAAAGAGAGGAGGAGGAGGAGAGGAGGAGAGGAGGAAGAAGGAGGAAGAGAAGGAGGAGGAAGGAGGAAGGAGGAAGAAGGAGGAGGCGCCAGCCCCGCTGCCGCCCTCGCCTGTGCCAGCGCTGGCCGCACCCATGCCGCCGCCGCCCCCGCCCGCGCCCGCGCCGTCCCCGACGCTTCCCTAGCCGTCGTCTTGTCCACTGGCACCCTGGCCCCTTCACCACCGCCGCCCTACGACGCCCACTAGGTATGCCCTAACGCTGTCATCGTCGTAGTATTACTCGTAGTTGCGGTAGTAATAGTGGTAGAGTAGCATTGGTGGTAGTTGTAGCAGTGGTTGTGACATTGTTATATATATGTGGTTGGATATAATCTTGTGCATGTCGGCCATCGTATCATTCATATATATGTGCATGTCGGCCATCATGCCGTTGGTTTTCTTGTAGGTTTTGAAAACCTCACTGTGCAGGGGAGGTGCTGCCGAAAATTTGTATTGACAGTTTTATGTTTCTTTTTTTTAGAGAAGAGCCCATCGGAGCAGAGCCAGAGTACCTCGGCGACCCTGATCGCCTTCCTCACTGCTGCGGGTCTGCCTGCACCGCATCGCCTCGCCGCTGCACCGACCCGCCACGGCCCCGCTAGCCTGACTCCACCACCACCCTAGGTATAACCCCTCTTTCCGTATCATGGTCATAGATCACGTAACCCAGTTAGACGTCTCCCGTTCGAAAGAGATACGGTTGGAAATATGCAGATATTTTCATATCTAAAACTGTATCTGTTTCGAATTGTCCACATTTTTTGGACAGCCCGCGGATACGTAGGTGGGGTTAGTTTCCATGGTCTGCTCCGATCCGAGATAGAGTTTTGGCATCATCTCCCTGTTGTTCTCCGGATACACACTCTCCCTGGCAGAACGTGTATTTGGAGAATAGCAGGGAGGTGCTGCCAAAATTCTTCTCGGATAGGAGTTGAGCATGGAAACTAACCCCACATACGCATCCTCGCGTGGGATTAGAACCTATCCTCACCTATTAGATAGTAGGAACGTCGTGTAGATGCAATTGATGTTTGTATTACTCGTCGCTATATATGTTAGAGGATGGAGGACCATGAGTGGATGTACATGGGCCGCGCAAGTCAGGGTCAGGTCACCAATGAATGGATCGACAAGACCGATGCTTTCTTAGAACGGGCATTTGGCGTGGCTGCTAAAGGAGCGAGTAAAATTTGCTATCCCTGCAGCAAATGTGCAAACAGGAAAAGACAAACGAAGAAGGTCATAGGGGAACATCTTTGGAAGAATGGATTTACGACAGACTATACCCGGTGGGTCTACCATGGTGAAGCCGATCGTATAAGAGAGGAGGTGGTGAGACCACGCGTCGAGGATTATGATGCTGATGCCGGGGTAGCAGACATGTTAAATGACTATCACGAGGCACAGTTCGCTGAAGGACGTACGGAGGAGGAGTCAGAGGCAACCACAAAGGCGTTCTACGACATGTTTGCCGTGGCACAGAAACCCCTTCACGGCCAGACAAAGGTTTCTCAAGTGGATGCCATTGGACGCATAATGGCATTAAAGTCCCAATATAGCCTGAGTCGAGACGCCTTCGATGGTATGTTGACAGTTATTGGCAGCTTGCTTTCGGAGGGTCACCTTCTGCCAAAGAGCATGCACGAGTCACAGAAACTCCTTCGTGCACTTAAGATGCCGTATGAGCAGATACATGCTTGCCTAAAGGGGTGCGTCCTATTTAGGAAAGAATACATGGAAGCAAAGTACTGTCCAAAGTGTAAATCCTCTAGGTTCCTGTAGGTAGATTCTGATGATGGCCAGAAGAGGCAGCTTGACATTCCCGTGACAATCCTACGGCACCTTCCATTCATACCGAGGATCCAACGGCTATACATGACCTTGATGGAGAAGTCGTCATGAGGGTGGGAGGAGGCAAGAAGCATGGGCGGTACTGGATTGGTGACGGCGCAATCGACTCGACCGCTACTCCTAGTCTCTCCCAGATTCGAGCAAGCAGCACGAGCAAGAGCCCGGCCATACAACCTCGGCAAGACACTTCACACTACCGGGTGGAGGCACTCGAGGTTATTCCTGGTTTATTCGTCGTTCATTAGTTTTTTCATACCTTTCCTTTGCATTATTGTAACATTGGAGTGAATATATTGTAGGCCTAGTTGGAACAAGAGAGGAGGATATGGGAGCAGATGCAGGCGAAGATGGAGAGGGTGGAGACCGAGCGGGAGGCCGAGCAACAGAGGATGGCAGAGAATCTTCAGTACATGCAAAGTCTTGGTGCCGCTACGGGTGTAGCTCCGCCACCTTCGCTATTCGCTCCACCTCCACCTCCACCTCCTCACTATTCTACTCCAATGAGTATAAATGTTTTAGTTTGTATGTTCATGCTTACGGTCAAACCTAGTGAAGTATGAAAGTTTTATTCATGTATGGTATATATTTATCTTGTCTCACACATGCAATCTCTTCTCCTTTGTGTAGAATCAATCGGCGGCATCGAACGATCCTCATGTTTCAGCGAATCCTTCACCAAATCAGTGATGATACTTGTTGTTAATGATACTTATATTTGCAATTGTGGTTGACGATGATGGAGCACTTGGATTGCTTGTGAACTTATTTGTGATATATTATGAGACATGTGACGTTTGTGATATATATGTGACGTTTGTGATATATATGTGGTGTTGGTGATATATATGTGATGTTGATGATATATATGTGATGTTGGTGATGTTTGTTATATATATCTTCTGTTTGTTTGGATGGGATGTAAAAAACAAATAAAAAGGCTGTTTTCAGTCACTTTACCGAGTGCAATGGCCATGACACTCGGCAAAGTGACCATTTGGGAAATACCTGGGAACATGCTTTGCCGAGTGCAATGGCCATTGCACTCAGCAAACATCACAGATTTGCCGAGTGCCACGGTCCAGGCACTCGGCAAAGGTCTCCACTTTGCCGAGTTTCTTGTCGGCGACACTCGGTAAAGTGGCCGCCTTTGCCGAGTGTCTAAGTCAATGGCGCTCAGCAAATCAGGTACCTTTGCCGAGTACTTGACCTTGACACTCGACAAAGCCACCGTCACGGTGGCGCTCGCCATCACGGCCACTTTTCTTTGCCGAGTGTCGCATTGGCACTCGGCAAAGCCTTTGCCGAGTGCCCGATAAAGTGCACTCGGCAAAGAGGTCTTTGCCGATAAACTGTTTACCGAGCACCCTTTGCCGAGTATATATCGGCCTTTGCCGAGTGCCTCAGGCACTCGGCAAAGAAGCCGCCTCCGGTAGTGAGTCTAACAAGTTAATAAAATAAATAGCAACCTCAAATTTTGTCATTCTCCAATAATCTCCTATAATAGCTCCTAGACCACTTTGCATTGGAAACCCCAAACTATTTCTAGTGAACCAAACCTTTTTTAATAGTGTCTTTGTCTCTTAACGCTTTTTCATATGGAATCCTTTATTTTCTTAATTTGTCCATGCGTCCAATTTACTATGATATCATGAGAAAAATGCCGGACAGAAAGCGGATACGGAGTCTCTTTCGACTGCATAAACTTATAAGTTGGAGAGGATATTTTGCAACTTTTTACTTTTAATGAGCTCTTTGACTGAACTCTTGGAGGGCACTTTTTTCTTTTTGCTAAATAAATTAAAATAGGGAGTTGTTTTAGAAAACTTCTAGAGAGATGCTCTAAAGATGCTTTACTATAATTTTTTAAGCCAGCATCAAAATCGATATGTTTTAAAACCAACATCAAGATTTAAAGGCGGTACCATATATTTTTGGTGGACACTCGGTGACCCAGCCCCTCCTATATATCTAAATCCTGGCTCCGCCTTTGATCTAGGTTTTCTTAGCTTTATTTGTCTCTAAATTCGTAAATGCCAGTATAGTAGTTGTTAGATTTTGTATGTAGACAACTAATACCTAGACTATTCGGTGAACTATGGACGGCATGACATATCAATTTGATTTTTAGATATTTTATGGCCAGAGGAGGTTTGTTATAGTCCTCAAGGGATAGATATATTTATCAGGATTTGAGTGCATATGAGGAGATCCCCGTGCCAGAGACAGAATCTTTACGTCAATTCACAACTTATTGTTTAAGGTTTTTAAGCTAAATCCTCAGTTGCATGAGATGAAAATAATGGTTGTGACTTCTCGGCATATGGGCATTGTTTTTTTGAGCTCCTTCCACTGCAGAACACCTATGACTGGAGGCAGTATGTCACTATTGATTCAGGTTCTTTGTGGAGTGCCTGAGCCACTCGACAAAGACCAAATTGTACTCGGCAAAGCATTTGCCGAGTGCGGCACTCGGTAAAGAACACACGGCAAAAAATTGATCAGCAAAGCCTTCTTTGCCGAGTGTCTTTCATCGGGCACTTGGCAAAGAAAAGCGACCGTCACGGCGCCGGCCCCGTTGACGGTCGCTTTGCCGAGTGCCAACCCTGCAGGCACTCGGCAAAGATTTTTTTTTTTAAAAAAATTCTTTGCTGAGTGCCCTCTATCTGGCCCTTGGCAAAGATGTTTTATTTTTTTCTAAAAATTATTTGCCGAGTGCCCCCTGGCCGGCGCTCGGCAAAGTTTAATTTTTTTTTAAAAAAATCTTTGCCGAGTGCCCTCTGGCCGGCACTCGGCAAAGTTTGAATTTTTTTTAAAAAAAATTCTTTGCCGAGTACCATGGTCATGGCACTCGGCAAAGCTGGAAAAATGGTTTTACGAACGCCCATTTTTTCAGCTTTGCCGAGTGCTGTGACCATGGCACTCGGCAACTGTGTCCTTTGCTGAGTGCAACACTCGGCAAAGTGACCCAAAACGGCAATTTTTTTTTACATTCCATCATGATAAATAAATTCATACAAACATATATCACATATATATCTCATCCATCACATATATATCTCATTCATCACATATATATCTCATCCATCATATATATATCTCATCCATCCACACATCCATCCGCACATATCACATCCATCACAATATATATCACATATATAATAATAAGTGCTCAAGTCCATCCAAATAAATCCACAAGTGCATCACAAGTATATCACAAGTCCATCACCAAGTGAACAACAAATGAAAAAAATACAACGTGCACTCATCTCGGCCACTGCGACTATGGTGAAGGCCCAGCTCCATCATTCGGAGGTGCATGAGGTGGATTATTCGAACCACTGTCAGATGGAGACTGCACAAAGAAGAAAAGATTGCATGTGAGACAAGATTATTTGGATAGCTAATCTAGGAAGGTAGAGGCCATACAAGCAAAGCACAAGCGAAAGTAAAAAACTTTCATACTCACAGGAGTAGCTGCAGCTGCAGGACACGGAGGCGGAGGTGGAACCAACAGCCCAGCTGGTAGAGAGAAGCCCACACGTTGCCCAAGCCCTTGTAGGAACTCCGTAATGTCCGTCAGCCTCTGCACTTGGGCCTGCCGCTCGGCCTGCTCGGCCTCCAGCTGGGCCGCCATCCTCTGCTGCCCGGCCTCCAGCTCCTAACATTGCCTCATTTCTTGTTCCAACAGGGCCTGCAATATTTCACTCTAATGTTTCAGTAATGCAAAGCTAATTAAGGTGTGTAAAGATCAATGTATGACGAGTAAAATAGGAATAACCTCGAGTGCGTCGACCCGGTGCTGTGCAGCGGTTGGCCGTGTGTGAATGGCCGGGCTCTCGCTCATGCTCAGTGCTTGGATCTAGGAGAGAGATGGAGTAGAGGCCGTGTCGATGACGCCGTCGCCAAGCCAGAACCGCCCATGCTTCTTGCCTTGCCCCGCCCTCATGATGGCCTCTCCATCGAAGTCTTGGGTGCTCGGATCATGGTCTGACCCATGGAGTGACCTCGCCATCTCAGTGTACTCACTGATGCGGGAGTGGACGCTCGGGTTCGTGTATGCCTTGGGCGGGTCCTCCAGGTTGAAGGAGATGTCAGACATCGCCTTGCCCTTGTGGGCCATACACCATGCTTGGAAGTCCGAGCAAGCCTGGCCACTATGTGACGCCGACTACGAGAAAGACAGCACGATGATTAGAAATTAGGCAGAACTAAGCGTCACAATAGATAAATGAATTCGCGTACCCATGCTTGTTTGTATCCGGCGAGGCTGCGGCTACCTTGATGGTGTGCTGGACCTTGCATCTGCAAACGACGGTCTCGGGCATCCCTGTGCATCTTGAGGTACTCCTCCGTGAACCACCTCTCCACCATCATCGACCAACACTCGAGATACGCTTGGCACCACCAGGGAATCATCTACATGTCTTCAAGTATTGGACATATAAGAAGATCAAATTAAACCAACTTAATCTCAAAATGAATCAATATTGATGTTCTTCATTTACCTCAAGGTACTACTCTCGGGTCAGCTGCATCTTGTGACAGAACCGCCCAATTTATACAAGATCAAGTACGGCTGTCCCTGCTTAACACGTTGACACGCGCTTACTCTCACTTATATAAACCCGGTAGTCCGCCGAGTGTCACGCAGGACCTCGGTAAATCAACATCACAACCAAGATCGCGTGATTAAGCAAATACACATCACATACGCAAAGTTGCAGCGGAAGTAATATTACAAGTAGATTCATAAATAATAATACAAGTTTGGATTTCAAAATCGATTAGTGAAAACAACATTGCTTTCGAAGGATTTCATTAATATGAGTTCCAAATACATTGCTAGCATAAGTGACATCCTCAGACAAAAGCATGTTGATGAGAAGTGAATATAGAGTCACCGAGCCCACCGGTGGTTAGCCACCATCCTCAGCAGGTCAAAACCTTACCTGCAACATGGTGGGAAAAAAACCCTGAGTACTCGAATGTACTCAGCTAGACTTACCCGTCATAAATTAGAAATAAAATTGACTCCAAGGAGTATGCAAGGCTTTATAAGTGGAGGTAGCTTGACAACATTTTGCATAAAAAGCGATTAACTCAATACAATTATAATTCTGTCATCAAGTTAATTATAACTATCCATCTCTAGATTAGCAACTATCTTGTGCCAAACATGTGGTATATCTTTTTAGAGCATACAATAGTAACCATAGTAGGTATAGTAATTCCATGTTTATCCGAACCATCACATTCCATAATCCAATTACTACAATGTTGGGACTAGCCAAGTTTCTCACTATCCGGGAGAGACGGCGATTCGAATCGATTTCAACCAGCTGGGAATTTATTCCTAACACAAACCTAGGCAGACTAGATCAACGGTCACCTTAGGTCACCTTTGGTACAACTCAGGTACACATTTCGTGGGTCCGTACCGCGCCGCACAATCTGGGACACCAGATGCCAGGACGTTCAGGCCTAGCCTGCCCTTGGGCTCAGTCTGATCGTCCCCCGGAAGGAGCGCACAACAGAACGGGTCCTGGCCTGAGTTGAATTACTCGGCTTCGCGGTCGAAACGAGTTATCCGGCCAGCTAAGTGAGAGGCATGCGTTCAATCTTGTCAGAAGCGCCAACAACGGTACGGTCCTTAATCGACACAGACGGAATCACATGAGTCAACCTACACATAGACTCTGCCTGGCCTCGATTTACTTTTACCCCATGGTTCTTTTCCACGATAGCAAATATAGCCAACCGTGCTTCGGTATCCACCTATATCTCGTAGGTGACAGGAAATCACCTGACTTCTACCGGTCTAAGCATGGCTAAGCATATATTCGATCCTGGACCTATACCGGTTAAAGGTGTAATATTTGGACAAGAAATGTATATGCATCAAGTGGTTCCATTCAACTCTTATAACCTAATGCATCAATCATAAGTACTTAAGTAATCATTTGTAAAATACTGGGAGACTTAGAATGCTCCAGGGCTTGCCTAGGATCCGACACAAGTCAGTTCAGTTAGCTTGCACCGACTTGGTGACATCTCCGGTCCTAGCACTTGCTTAGTCCTTCCATCTTCGGGATAGATCCACCAAACACCGTCTTCGTGTTTGACTCCACATCACATCCTTCACGTGGTTCAACTAGCGTACCTAAATGAGATGCAAGATGCATGTGTATGAATACATGGAAGTGCAATAGACAATGCATCGCATGCAGTAAGACAAGCATAAGGTTACGTTAACATGCACAAGCACTTCGCATTGCTTACTATAAATATCGCACAATTTATCATGCCACGATAGCAAAGAAGATGACAACACCAAGCATGACACAAGTTTCCCAAGATCTCAGGTACTCTAACTCAACCATCATCAAAGGTATGAGCCACACTTAGCAATATACAAGCAAACAACTATAATTGGAATCTGTCAATTTCTGGACATGCAAACAGCAGCTACAAGATTTAGCTATAACTGGAGTTACACAAATCCAAATGACTTGCAAGAAGACATTATGGAAAGCTTATGAAATTATCTAAAATTCATATTTAATCATCTTAGCATGATTCTCAAGTTAACTAAGTCAAATATACCCATTTACAGAAACTGGTCTAAACAAGACAGAGAGTAATCAATTCTGTAACCCAACTTTAAACATGCATAACTCACAAACTACTTGGCCAAATACCACCAAATTTTAACAAAATCTAGATACATGAATTATCTACAACTTTGTTATTATCACCAAAAACTCATTCAAATCCTAACTAGATCAAACACTAGCATCTTTCAGGTCTGCTCAGAATACAATCCAATCCTGACAGAAGACTTAAAAGTCATGTAACTCCTACACTATCAGACCTGGGATCATGAAAATTTAACACAAGCAAGATAAGATAATCATCTACAACTTGTGTATTTACCAAAACTACAGTAAACATCATTTACACCATGAAACTAGTTGCACAAGTAACACTGCACAAGCAGCCCAAACAGCAGAGGCACAACTATGGACAGAAAACTTATAGGAACTTCAGAGAAGCATAACTGGAGTTCTAGACCACCAACAAACATGAACCATAACTTTTTGAAAATCTTAGGAAGTTACCTACAACTTTCTCATTCTCATATTAAGATGATTCTACAGTTAGAAGGGTCAATTAACCCAATAATTGCATCTCTGTCCAAAACATAGACAGAAACTGACATGCCACTTTAAACAGCTATAAATGGAGTTATACATGTCCAATAAATGTGGTTCTAGACTTTTTAGAAATCTTAGCAAATTATAAACAACTTTGTTGTAAACACCTAAAGCTAATTCTACTACTAAGAAGGCTCCACAGTAAGAACAAGGAAACCCTATCTGGGTTTGGGCAGAAACAGCCACTGAGATTCAAGCAATTATAACTCAAGATCTACTTAACCAAAATTTATGATATTTATCTTTTTGAAAAGCTTAAGAAAAGTACTAAAACTCATGTATTGTCATCAAATCATGATTCATAACTTAACTGAGCCAATTAATTCAAACATGCAGAACTGTTCAGAATAGGAGCAAATCAAAACAGGGCATTTGTTATTTTTATAACTCTTAAACTATAAACCCTAAACCCCTGAAATTTTTACCAGACAACAACAATAACCTTAGTAGCACTCCACAAAAATTTCACATTTATTTGAGCATAAAAACTACAGTTATGAAAAAGACAAGACCTGGCAAGTATCAAGAACCTATCTGCATAGATCTATTTTTACAACAAAATATTTAAACTAAAACATGCCACATTATAGATCTACTGCATAGACAATTTCACAAGGATTCCAAAAAGTCCTCATTTTCTATTTTACGATTTTTGTATGAATTACCATGAATTTTCAAAGTTCATCATTCAAATCTGTACAAACAAAAGAAAAGACATGTAAGTCTTGCATCGGGGTCCCTACAGAAAACACTAATTAAACTACAGCGAAGGGGTCCTCAAGGGCACTATTCAAATGAGTCATGGCTTCACAGTTGGACCCCTCCCTTTCTTCGAATTTTAAGACGAAGTCCCCGACGCGATTTTTGAAGGGCTGCACAGGAGCTCGCCGTTCGCCGGCCAGAGGAGGCTCGTCGGCGGTGGGGGAAGTGGCGGCGGAGCACGAGCAGGGCCGCGCGCACTCACCGGTGGCCTCGGCTCGACCCGAGGTGGAGCATGGAGCCCCAGCCACGTGCGCCGGCGGCCTAGGCCGAGCCGCACCGTGTTGAGGGCGCGCCGGTGATGAGCGGCTTCAGGCGAGGGGTGCGGGGGTTGCAGCGCGAGGTGAGGGAGGTGGTGGTGCGGTCAATTTGGGTGGAGGGAGGCTAGAGATGAAGGAACGACGGTGGCCAGGGAGATGGCATGACCAGCCATGGCGGCGACGGTCGCGCCCGCAAGCAGCAGCAACACGCGAGGAAAAAAAGAAAGGGAGGGCCAGAGCGAGTGAAGGGAAACACGCTCGGCTCTCCGCATCGACGCAGGGGTGCAAGGACGCACGGCAGCAAGGTGAGGTTCTCAGCTCGGGCATGGAGGACACGTCCAGGACACGCGTCACCCTATGAGGCAAAACTCCGAACAGGTGGCGGGTGTCGGTGTGGACATGGTGGGGAGCAGATTTGGGCCGTCTCGGGTGCGAATTGGACTTTGGGCCTAAAATGAAGTTTGAAGGCCGTGTACTGCTCTTCAATTTTCATTTAGAGACCAAGGTCATCAGAGCTCTAGATCAGCGAGTAATTATGCCCCAAAGTGATAGTGTCAGCGCGTTGACCGCGATTAATAAAAGTCCAAAATTGATGGTCAAAACGAAGTCCAACGAGTGCCATCTTTTTATATGCTCTTCTCTATGAACTTAGCTCCAACTTCCATTTTGGGGTCAAGTCAAGTTGCTTAACGAAATTTGGAGAACGCGAGACGTCAATGCCGATGTCGATGAATTTCTAGACTTAGAATATTTCTAAGTCCTAAAATCCGCAGCAAATTCGATCTTGTGACCTCGATTTGACTTACTTCCAAGATGATCTAGCTCTTTGTCCAAAAACAAAGTTTGTTCTACATGATATGGACTACAACTTTCATTTAATGTCCAACCTCAAAACTGGTATAGATCCTGCTGTTCTACTTTGACCAAAGTAGGATCACGATGAAGCTTAAATTATCCTTTTTGATCCATTGGAGCATTTTCTCGGCATTTGCCCAACATGAACCTTTCATGACTTTTGTTGTAGAGTTCATCTAGAGTCATTTGGGCATGGTTGCAAGATTTGGTTGACGATCGAGAATTCCATTCACTTTATAAAATAATTCAAGCAAGGACATAACTCATCATTTCATGTGACTTCTTGATTCCAAACTTCGCGAAACTTTTCCATGGACCAATATAGATGGTTATTGATGTGAGACTCATGAAGATATTCCAGTAACACCACCCAAGCATATATCTTGAAAAGGGCCTATATGTAAAGCAAGGGTGCAATATCCAAGTTTAGGTTGGGGCTCATTTCCATAGGTTTGACCTTGACATCTTCATCATCACTTAATATGCCATGTTTGAGCTCAAACCCTTTGCTTAACTGGTGGCAAACACCTGGGGTGTTACACATCTCTCTTGCGTCTTTCTTGGTTTTCCTCTCTCCGAGCTTCGACCCGTAGTAGGTTACGATGGCCTGGATGCGCACCTCATGATGCATATCGGTGATGAGTTTTTACAGGCTTTGGTAGTCACCTGCTCCGTCCTAGCCTCAAATCCCTCCTCGCATCTGTAATAAGTTTGCATACAAAAGCGATGTATCCATTCATTATTTCAAGAAAAGTCCAATGAATGCAACGTATTGAGCAATGTTGTGCGAGGGAGACTTACCCAAAACTCTGCCTTCACCCGCGCTGCCTTGTTGGGGTACTCCGCATCAGGGGCGATGGCGTAGTGGTCAAACGAGTAGGCTGGCTCCGTCTTCGATGCATACGTGACAATGCCGGGAAAGTGTTGCCTACACAGAAGACCCAGGATGCCGTTGACTAGCCGTGCGCTACCACCCGACACAACCACCCAGTTCCTGCACAAGTGATTAAGAAAAATTATTAGTTTTTTTTCATCATATCATATGAAGTAGTGGTGATAACATATAAAGTTACTTACTTTTGCCTTTCGAGGCGAATCACTGGGCGTTGGTGAGGAAGCGAAACCTGTGGGAGGCTCGTGGGACCTCGCAAGTAGACACTTGAAGAGGAGTCGGAGGAAGCGGAACCCGTGCCTGCCGCCTCCCACGGTGTGGGAGGAGACTCGTCCTCGTGCGGCCCCTCCTCCTTGTCCATCTGCCAAACCAGCTCCTCGTCTGACTCGTCCACGAGTGCCACCTCCTCCTCCAGCTCCTCCTCACGCGATGTGGGAGGAGACATCCCCCTCCTGCGACTGGCGGTCCTCCTCCTCCTCCTCCTGTCCGATCCCCCCGCCGCCCCCTCTGCCTCCTCCTATAGCTGGTGTGGTCTTTGGTAAATTGAGTTCATAGGCCTATGACGGTCTCCCGCCATCTTTGTTCAATCACCTGCAATAAAAAAGAAAAACAAGACGTAATTAGAAATAGGTACAAAAATAAACAAAACATAATTACAAAAAACATAGTAATACATGTATTAGAAATATATGCAAAAATGAACAAAACATAATTACAAAAAATATAGTATTACATATATTAGAAATAATCTTCATGATTGAGATTAGCTGGATCATAGGTCTCATCATCACTATCAACATTGTCCAACTCATCAACACTATCCAAAGGAGGAATGTTGTCTTCATTGTCATTGTCTAAACGTAATCGCTCAAGCATTTGTATGTCCTTCAGATTTCGCACCTCGTCTCCAGCGTCCTCGTCATCATCCCTTTCATTGTCTACTTCCATTCCTATCTCTTCGGTTAAGTCTATGTCAAACCTCCCTCGTAGCCCCTCTTCTTGATAGAACTCTCCATCATATGTGTTTGGGTTGAAGTTGTAATCTTCATCGTTTGGGACAGGTAGTTTATCGTGTGGCGATACCTTGTGCACAATAGACCAACCCTTAAGATGCTCAGCATCTTTGCACGCGTATGACGTATAATAAGCCTGGATGGCCTGTTGAGCCACAATGTAGACATCTTTTCCTGGATAGACGACATCCTATCGAATCTCGACTAGCCCAAGCTTAGGGGTCCGTCTTGTTACTCTAGGATGAAACCAGTGGCATTTGAATCTGATAGGAGTAAGAGGTTTGGAACCATAGAATGATAGTTCATAGATTTCTTCAATTCTTCTATAATAGTCGAGTCCATCAATGCCGGACGTAACAACTCAGTTGTTTGTGGTTTTTTGATTGGGCTGACTCTGCTCGTAGCTTGTTGTGTGAAAACGATATCCATTCATGTCATAACCGGTAAATGACTTGACCCTAACGGCACAGCCGTTTGGTCATAACCGGTAAATGACTTGACCCTAATGGCACAGCCGTTTGCAACCTGTCTCAGCTCATCACTTATAGGCGCATCAGTTTGGGCTTTCTGTTTGAACCAACAAATGAAATCGGGGCTCTCTGGTCCCGCACCCTATGAAAGAAGGGTATCATTTTCTTGCGGGGTAGGTTGCCTTGATCCATGCTAGGATTGACGAAGAAATTTCCTGTACCAATGAGAAACAAGGGGATTGGACGAAGAAATAAGGACATACAGCGAAATGAAACAAGTTCATTCAGAACTTACCCAATGAACGGCTACACCTCGACAAGGTTGGTCAACACATATAGCATGATACTGCGCCACTCTTCATTTTTCAATTGCTTAGTGGTCGATGCACTTGCGCTTCTGAGTTACCCTTGAAAAAGACTGAGGTTTGATTCATTTTCGCCAGCATTGTAACGAGGGGGTGGATTATAAACGCTAGGAAGGTTCTTAGTGTAGTATTTCTCTATGAAGTTCGACACCTCCTCTAGAATGTATGCCTCTACAATAGAAGCCTCAATTTTGGCTTTATTTCTACATTTTTTGCGAAGAGTCTTCAGACATCTCTCGATTGGATAGCACCAATGGTCCTGCACGGGCCCCCCATCCGTGCCTCATACGGGAGGTGCACAATCAAATGCTGTATCGGTAAGAAGAAGCCGGATGGAAAGATCTTCTCTAACTTACAGAGTAACACAGGTGCCGCTTTTTCCATGTCATCAATGATGGTCCGAGAGAGCTCCTTGGCACAAAGCTGGCGGAATAAGTAGCTCAACTCTGCCAGCACTTGCTAGATATGCTCTGGGACATAGCCTCGAACCATTGCCAGAAGAAGCCGCTCAATCCATATGTGGTAGTCATGACTCTTTATCCCATTGACTCGCAGAGTGCCTAAGTTCACTCCCCTCTTTAGATTCGCTGCATACCCATCATGGAACATTAGCGTCTAGATCCATTCAAGTACTTCCCTCCTTTGGTCCTTTTTCAAGATGAATTCAGCCTTAGGCCTTCTCCAGGTCTTGCCATGACTAGGAGGCTGCATCTCTTGATTTGGTCTATCGCACAACGTTGCTAGGTCCACTCTAGCCTTAGGGTTGTCCTTAGACTTTTTAGTGTCCATGAGTGTTGCCCAAAGTGCCTCGGCGACATTCTTTTCAGTGTGCATTACATCAATGTTATGTGGCAGAAGAAGGTCATCGAAATAGGGGAGCCTCGTCATGCCCAAGATATGAGTCCACATATGTTGCTCACCATATCCCACAAAACCACCTTCTTCATTGGGCATGAGAGCATCTATCTGAGCATGAACCTCAGCACCAGTCATCATCTGTGGTGCAGGGTTTTTCACTTTGACACCTTTCGTAAAGTTCTTGATGTCTTGTCTGAATGGATGGTCAAGAGGTAGGAATTGATGATGTCTGTTGAACGACAAATACTTACCACCCTTCTATAACTAAATGAACCTCACACCTTCCTTGCATATTGGGCATGGGAACTTCCCATGAACACACCAAGCGCAGAATATCCCATACGCCAGGAAGTCATGCAGGGAGTAGTGGTACCAAATGTGCATTTTGAAGGTTGTCTTTGTAGCTCAATCATATGTCCATACCCCTTCGTCCCAAGTACGGACCAGTTCATCAAACACGGGCTCCATGAACACACCCATATTACTCCCTGGGTGTCCAGGAATTATCAACGACAATAATACGTTATGTCATTGAAAGGAGACACCGGGGGGAGATTAAGGGGGATAACGAAGATGGGCCAACATGTGTATGGGGCAGCCATCATTCCATAAGGATTGAACCCATCTGTTGCTAGCGCGACACGTACATTACGAGCCTCATCTGCTTTGTCACGATGTTTGTCATTAAAGCAGATCCAAGCTTCACCATCGGATGGATGTACCATCTTGTCAGGATTGTACCGTTTGCCATTTTTGTGCCATGTCATCTGTTTTGTGGATTCCTCGGTCATGTATAGCCATTGGATCCTCGGTAGGAACGGAAGGTACCATAGGATTTTTACGAGGATTGTAAGTTGCCTCTTCTGGCCATCATCATAGTCTACCTCCAAGTACCTAGAGGATTTACACTTTGGACAGAACTTTGCATGCTCGTGTTCTTTCCTAAATAGGACGCACCCCTTCGGACAAGCATGTATATGCTCATACGACATCTTAAGTGGACGAAGGAGTTTCTATGACTCGTACATGCTCTTTGGCAGAATGTGGCCCTTCGGAAGTAGGGTGCCAATCACGACCAACATCTTATCGAAGCCTTCTCGACTCAAGTTTAACTCGAACTTCAACCCCATTAAGCATCCAATGGCATCCAGTTGAGACACCGTTGACCGATCATGAAGGGGTTTCTGTGCTGAGTCCATCATGTCATAGAACGCCTATGCGGCTGCCTCCATCTCCTCCTTCTCATGTCCCTCATCGAACTGTCCTTGGTGAAAGTCATCTAACATGTCTGCTACCCCGTCATCAGCATCAAAAGCCTCCACCCATGGTCTCACCACCTCCTCTCTCATATGATGGGCTTCACCATGGTGGACCCACTGGGTGTAGTCCGGCATAAATCCATTCTTCACAAGATGTTTACCCATTTCCACCTTGTTTACCCTTCTCCTGTTTCCACATTTGCTGTAGGGGCACAAAACTAGGCAATGTCCTTTAGCAGCCTTGCCAAATGCACTATTCAAGAAAGCATTGGTCTTGTTCATCCATTCATTGGTGTAATCACTCTGACTTCTTCGGCCCGTGTACATCCACTGACGGTCATCCATCATCTAACATATGTATCACCGAGCAAAGTAACCATCAATTGCATCTACATGGTGTTCCTACTGTCTAATAGGTGAGGATAGGTCATAATCCCACCTGCGGATGCATAGATGAGGTTAGTCTCCATGCTCTACTCCTATTCAAGACAGAATTTTGGCAGCACCTCCCCATTGTTCTCTAGATACACGTCCTACCAAAGAAGAGTGTGTATCCAAAGAACAACAGGGAGGTGATGCCAAAACTCTATCTCGGATCGGAACAGACCATGAAAACTAACCCATCTACGCATCCACGGGCTGTCCAAAAAACAAGGACAATCCAAAATAGATACGGTCGTAGATATGCAAAGATCTGCATACCTCCAACCGTATCTCTTTCGAACGGGAGACGCCTAACAGGGTTACGTGATCTACGACCATGATACGGAAAGAGGGGTTATACCTAGGGTGGTGGTGGAGTCAGGCTAGCAGGGCCATGGCGGGTCGGTGCAGTGGCGAGGCGACGCGGTGCAGGTAGACCCGCAGCGGTGAGGAAGATGATCGGGGTCGCCGAGATACTCTGGCTCGGCTACGGCGGCTCTTCTCTGCAAAAAAGAACAAAATACTATCTCAGTTCAAAATTTTGGCAGAACCTCCCCTACACGGTGAGGTATCCAAAACCTGCAAAAAACATATGGCACGATAGCCGACAACCACATATTCATATGCATTCAATTCAACATATCATTGCCAAGTCACATTCATCCACCACCACCACCGCCGCTGCCGCCACTCTACTCTTCTACTACTACAACCACCACCACCACCGCCACTCTACTCTTCTACTACTACAACCACCACCACCACCCCCTATTACTACTACTACCACCACAACCACCTACTATACTACTACTACCACCACCACCACCACAACCACCTACTACTACTCTACTGAACTCTACTTCTACTAAAACATACTACCACTGCTACTCTACTACTCACCTATGGTGTCGGGGGCTGGGAGGGCGTTGGGGTCGGCCGAGGCACGACGGGGATGGGGAGAGGATGGCCGCGGCAGTTGGGGGCGCACCGAGGATGGCCGGGGTCGTGCCGAGAGGGCCGGGGCGCAGGCCGCGGGGTTGGAGCGGCGGGCGTGGGGCAGCGAGCGCTGGCGGGCCACGGTGTCTGGGGCGGCCGGTGGAGGCATGCCAGTGTGGGTGGGCCGGCGGGCGAAGGTGATGGGGGCACGCCGGCTGGGGCGCGCCGCCGTGCGCGGGCGGCGGAGCGGCGGGGGCTCATCGGCGGGGTGGGGCGAGCAGGGGCGCATCGGCGGGCATGTGCGGGGCAGGGCGGGACGGATATCACATGTGGAGATGTCCTGGTTTGTAAGCATCATACGTGATAACGTGCACCAAACCTTCTTAAAATTTTATCACATCCTCCACATACGATATCATGACATCTCGACAAGTTACATGATTTTCGGACTTCGTTTGCATTTTATAGAATTTAAAAACAATTCGTCCGCAAGTTCGTGGTCATGTTTCGTGAACAAGATGTTTGAAATTTCGGGTCCATTCCTAGATACGGCCTCACACTACACTCAATACCATGAATATCATTTTTTGAATCATTAAATTCCATTATTCGATGCACGTGCAGTTCAAATTTGCATTTTCTGAAAAAAATCAATTAAATGAAATAAATTAACTAAATATAGCAAAAAGCCATAAAAATGTACCAAATTTTAACATGGAGTCTTATGTACTATAGGAGGACTCGAGAAAAATTTTGGAGTTCAAAAGTAGAAAAAAATAGTTTGCCGTTATTCTTTGCCGAGTGTCAGGGTCTGGCACTCGGCAAAGAAGTGGTTTGCCGAGTGCCTACCCGCTGACACTCGGTAACAGGACTAAAACATCCTCAATTTTCCTGCGAAGGGAAAATCCACATAATGAATTATAATATGATGAAACCAATAGTTGATTCCATCATATTATCATATATCAGTCGATATCACAGTCATACATCGTAAGATTACAAGAATACGAGATATTACATCACTGGGGAACACACCTATTACAGAGTTAATCTAGCGGAAGACTATCAAGTGAAGGCTTCTCCTTCATGGGTCATCATCAGAGTTGGCGTAGTGCAGCATAGATTCCATCTTCGAACCAAACTTGAGCATAGGCACGAGACCTCCTAATCCTTCTATGGTCAGCATCTCTGAGAAGCAGGAAATCTGCACACCGCCAGATGTGTGCAGGCCATGGTCAGCACCTGATGAGCTTTGGTGGAAAATATAAAACAAGAGGATCTGGCGATCCTAACATTTGGCTGTGGTTTGCATCCTTAGCGCATGAGAAGTAAGTAACAGTAGTAATGTAATAATAATGTCCAGTTTTTAACACATTCCCAACCACACACATCCACATCCATCCATATCCATCCACCAACCATCCATCCCAAACCATCTCCACACCACCACACCTTGTCTCACCTCACACACTCAGGTCGACGGGCCAACTCCCTCTCGGCCTTGTCTCAACGGCCCGCAGCCCCAAGGCTCATGACCGAAAAATACCCCAACCCTGGAGGGAGAAAAGAAGGACTCATCTCCTATCTAGTTTAAGCGAAACCCAGGAAAGGTCCATAGCCGACAAGTCGGCATATGTATCGATCGATCAACCAAACACTCTGTAGAGGTTTTACATACCCACAAGATTAGCCATCCTCGGAGCCTAGAACCTCCTAGGCAGAATTCTGGTCGCTTGCTAGCCTAGAACGATGCCACCCTACCTCTCAGCCCTGGTACATCCCAAGTCTAGTCTAGGATGGCTGATACTGTGAGTCGTAGACAGAGCCGGGGCCCTCCGGATGTCAAGAGCCATGTCCACAAGGCCTCCTAAAGTCTCAGGAGGGTGTGGGGGAAACCACGCACCTCGTACCTCCTTGCACACGTTCGCCTAGCAGTAGTGGCATTGTTCTACCAAGTAGTCCAACCGTCCCGCACCATATAGGGCGAGTGGGATGTAAAGGATTCCCGGTGAGTCTGAGTACTAGTAAGTCCTTAGGGATTGACCAAGCCAGAATGTCTTCATCAGGGTTTCCATTTTACGTGCCACCACAGCACCTCTACCCCGGGCTCCACCTCTCCGAGGTTCACACCCAAGGACACCTCCAATTACCATTTACCCGCCATAGGTATTCCACATCCAAGTGCCTAGGTAGCACCATATGGCAAGACTCGCCCCAGGCTCGTCATTATTCCAGCTCGGTCGACACAACCCTCACTCTCCACGCACCCAAGACACATGCAGCACGCTCACACACCACCAAGTCCTGCACCCATAATCAATCCATTCCCAGGGGGTTCACCACCAGCATCACATCCCCGATATAATGCGAAGTGGAGTTAATAATAAGTATAGTGGTGTAATATGCAAGCAAGCAGGCAAGTAAGCATATATAAGCGAGCGAATGCGCAAAGCAGGGTGATGTGGTAGAGTGGGTCGCATCAGGGTAATAATGGCTCAGGTAGTAGCATGCATCAAAGTACTAGCAAAGGAATAATTGTAAAGCGCTAGCAGTTCTAGATATTATGCAATGTCTAATAGGATTCTCTAAAGAGAGGGTGCTACCATGACACCTGCGATGTCGAGGTAGTAGTGGTACAAATCTTCGTTAGTTGATGTAGTCGATCAGCAAGGTCTCCTCTTGCAGGGTCCTATCAGTCGATCACGTCCTCCTTCTCCATCGGGTTCTGATCCAACGTTGTCCTCGAGGCAATTACCTCCAAAACTCACTCAAGGCAAGAGAACAAACAATATTTCAAAAAGGCGACAGAAATCCAATAACGCCAGCGAGACAATAAGAGATACACGGCTGAGCCCTCTCGGCGGTTGTCCGCTTTTCTCGGGCCAAAGAATCACAAGTGGTGGTTTGCTAAGCACAAGCTTAAGTCATGGCCAAGCCAGTATGGTTTTAGGATAGATGGTTTAAGCCAGAGCTTATCCAGAGCAAACACCACGGCTCACGATCTTTTGATCCGGTGTCATTGACTTGACGGGGATTGGAAGTCGGGCCTCAAGAAAGAAGAACGACGGGGTTCGGCTCTTATAGCCTTATCCCGCAAGTCACAATTGGACACGAGTAGCAAACAAGAATGATATCACTATTGTGACTTGGCTCCAATGTACTTTGGCTCGCCCGCTACGGTAGAAAGCGGTAGCGCAAAGAGATTGGGCAGCAACGGGTTCTCTCGATCCTCACGACATAATAACGTCGGGAGCCGAGAAGAGAGTTGCTCAGCAAAACAAAAGAAGCGAGGGTTAGCTAGGTACATCCATGTCATGTTCTCAAACACATCTTCAGGAAGATGATTTTAGACGGCCGATCGGGTCGACACGCACGGGTCCGAGGTACAACATAGACTATAGCTTCGCTAGCTAAAAAGAGATAGTCCGGTCTTTAATCCAATCGCCATGGACACGGCGGGATCGAACAGAGCGGCTAATAGGGCAATGACAGCAAGGAACTGAGGTCTGCTCCTTCCAACACACACGCCACGACAGAAGACAGGGCATCGGAAGGAGCGACTCACTAAAGAGTACAAGTGCGCAAACCACTCGTAGGGTACCCGACTTAGGTGCACTAGCACTAAGACATCTCTCTAATTCATAGCGGTGTGGTTGTCACTATGGGAATCAAGGAAATGCAATGGTCATACAAGGTACAAGCATACGGGGGTTTGTGCATGAAGAGGCAAGTAAAAGTAAAAGAGTGGTTTAACTCCATGGTCATGGCGAGGCGAACTCGTGGCCACAAGCTATACCAATGGGTTGGCACCCATCTTTCCATGATTGTTATCTCTAGGTCATCTCCCACAGGACTTGGTCATGGAGGACTCAAGGCGTGTGGGTGATATCCACATCGACTGTTAGTATCGACATCGAATCCATCACGACCATGTTCTAGGGCCGAAGGCAGGAGCTAACACTTGTGGTACTATGAAGCCAACTAAAAAGCGATGGGTCAAGTTACACTCGGCATCACGGTCATGGCGAGATGGATCCCGCGATCGTAACATCCGAACAAGGTACGATCCCTCAGCCAGCTCGAAGGCTCAGGCACACAGGCAACAACACCAACAATCAGCGATAAGAACCAAACGCGACCGAAGACGCAACAACTTGACACGACTGCGGAGTAGCACATTCCATAGCTAGGTGATAGGTGAATTCCTATAAGACAGTCATGGACAGATGGGTTGTAAGAATAGGGCCCAACAAGGTGGATATGCGTATACGGAAAGATGCGAGATGGGGCTTTCCATGGTCTCGGTAAGACATACGACTAGGGTTCATGGTCCAGAGGGTACGGCTTCCGGTAGATGGGGTCATGGTGGTCTCGGCAAGCGAGGCCATGGTGGTCTCAGCCAACGAGGCCCTGTGGTCTTGGCCAGCGAGGCCATGTGGTCTCGGCCAGCGAGGCCATGTGGTCTCGGCAACGGTGGTCTCGGCAATGGTGGTCTCGGCAACGGTGGTCTCAGCAATGGTGGTCTCGGCAATAGTGGTCTCGACCAGCGAGGCCATGGTGGTCTCAGCCAACGAGGCCATGTGGTCTCGGCAATGGTGGTCTCGGCAGCAGTGGTCTCGGCATGGTGGTAATCCAAAGTTAGTCTGTGAGCTGCGCGAACGTGAGTGAGCGCAAGCATTGTGATGGCTTACCATTTGGAGGGGTTAGAAATACTCAAGGATGGGTCCATGACGTAGGGCTTGATTTAAGAAGAATTATGGAACTGGTTTCATAATTTTCAGAGCTGGGATGAATTTGATATGAATTTTGAAGATGGGAGGGATTTATGAAAAACAACAAAGAGAAAAGGGGCAGGAACCGGTTGGGCTGTTCTGCTCTGCAGGCGGCCCACGAGCATAGGGCTAAAGGGGTTCTCGCGCGGGCCACGGATTTCGGCCTAGGCCTAGCTCCAAACTAGAGCAGAGCAGGTGTTCGACACCGAGACCGTGGGGCTCACCATGCCCGCGGCTCGCGTGGTCGACGCCCGTGTATGCGAGCTGGTGGAGCTGGACAGTAGGGAAAGCCAGTGCTTGGGCTTGCTAGGGGCGGTGTCGATGGTATAGGCGAGTAGGCAGGAGAGTGCCGCGCCTAGGCGTCCGTCGGACCGTTTGTGCTCCTGTGCGCGAGATAAGGCCACGGTGGGCTACGCAGCGCCACTGTGCCGTGCGAGGTGTGATGCGGCGAGCACGATTGTGCCGTGTGCACTAGTGCATAGGTGGCGAGCATCGCTGTGCAGGTATGTGTGCGTAGGTGCCGAGCAGCGGGATGTCGCACCCACGGCAAGCCGTGTCCGCGTGCCGCACTGCGACGTGTAGGTGCCGGTGCAGTGAGGGAGGGCATCGCCTCGCAAGTGTGGTCCAAGGCTACGTGCATGACTGTGATGGCTTTCCGGCCGTTTTGGAGGCCGAGCGTGGCCATTGGTGAATAGCAATGGGAGGTGGAAGGCCGAAGCTTTGGGCTTGTGTGCCGTGTTTCCTCAAGGTGCCGTCTTTGGGGTGGAGACAGCGAGTTCATGTGGATGCAGTACGTGGGTGCCGGCAGAGAGCTCGCCGTGGCTCCATGGCTGGCTTCGGCTGTGGCCCGGTGGGATGGCGGCTGTTGTGAGCAGCGCAGCCACATGCGTCGTGATTCTAGATTGAGGCTCTGCGGCTCCTACGGCGAGCATGTGGCGGTGCTATACCCGGGCACTCAGCAGCTCGCTCGCCGATGTGCGTGCGGTATCTAGGTGGTGGCCTCAACCATGGGCGCGGCGTGCCCATGATGCATGCTCATGCATGTGGACGTGTGGTCAGGATGGAGGGCAAGGGTGACTACAACACGAAGGCTGGACAAAGCAGAACAGCGGCCGGTTGGCTCATGCGCTTGATGCCGGGGGGTGTGCCGTGTGCGGTGCACCTGCACCGTGTACGTGCTAAGCTCGCCACCGTGGCGAGCGGCGGTCTGGGTGTTCGTGCTTGGCATCAAAGGCCAAGCCTTTGGCCTCGTGCGTGTGTGTGCCTAAGGATGTGGTCGCGGTAGGGGCCAGCAAGGCATAGCACGGTAGTGTGTTCGCAACGCAATGGCCACAGGTGTCCATCGGTGCGGTAACGCGCTCCGGCAGGTCAAGACGCTGGCACGAAGGCCGGAACAGGCAGGGATGGCAAAAAGGCGAAAGCTTGGGCAAGTCCAAAGCTTTCAGTAGGGCTCATAGAAGAAGGATACTGCCGCCATGTCGAGGTGCCGCAGGGATGGCTCGACGTAGTGCGGTGCGTCGGGCGGAGTCGCTGCGGTGTCTCGAGCTCGTCGCGGACGGTGGTCTCTGGTTGGCTCGAACAACGCTGGGCAAGGCTTGGGGTCACGGTCGGGGTCGTCAATCGGCTCGAGGTGAAGGTGCGGGGTTGCGGTCGGGAAGACGGTCAGGTGGCTAGGTGGTCGTGGCCGCGCGGAGGGTTGGCGTCGTGTGCAACATGGCAGTGTCGATCCTGTGCACCGGCTCTCTGCTCCAAGGACAAGGGCACCCCTTGAGGTTGCTCAGACGGCTTTGGATACCTGGTCGTGACCTCGTGCCATGGTAGGCGAAGGCAGGGCGTCGGGGTAGGAATGGCGCGGCGTCGGTGGCGAGGTGGCTCACCGCGTAGGCTGGCTCAGCTTCAAGCCATGGCTGCGCATCTGCTGCGGCGAGGTGAGGAAGGCGAGGCAGAGATGGGAGGGAGCATCTGCGGCGGCTGGAGGGAGAGGGCTTGGCCTGGCTCTTATAGGCGGTCCGTTAGGGTTCACGAGGGCAGGGAGCTTCCAGGGGGGTGCCGATGATCCTCGGCGTCCGTGCCCGGGGAGATACACGCGGCGCGAATCGAGGAGCGGAGCAGGTGAGGCGCGGGTGAGGAGCGCTGGCATGCGCGTCACGTAGCGTGCGAGCGGTGGCGGCGCTGGGAGCATCTGCTCGCTAGGGTTGGGGTTGGGGCAGCTTGCGGCTGCTGGCCAGGCTGGGCCAAGCAGGCCACGGGCTACTGCGCCGGTTGGGCCAAGGCGCTGGCGGGGTGGGCTAAAAGGAGGAGAGAGGGGCAGGTCGGGCTGCGGTGCTGCTGCTGTTGCTGCCCGCATGGGCAAGAAGCAGGAGGGGCCAAGTTGGGCTGGTTCAGTTACTTGAGCCAGCTTCGTGGGCCGCATGGAAGTGTAGGCCAACTAGGCCAAGGCCAGCTTTGGTTTGGTTGGACCGATCAGGCCAATATAGCCTTCACCTTTCTTTCCCATTTCCTTTACTCTTTTCCCTTTCATATATTGCTTGATAAATTCCATAATCAAGTGTTTGAATGCTAAACTTAATTAGCTTAGGTGTGGGCCCACTCGGGTAATATCCAAGGGTCACTAGGGTCTACTACGGGTCTCGAAATCCAATGCCAAGGGTTGGCTTCGATGGGCATTGATTTACAAGGAAGGTCGGTTGACTTTATGAATTAGATCAAGGGATTCGAATGAGGTTAAAAAGCAAAAAGATGAATTGAGAAAGAGGAAAAAGGATTCATAAGATATTCTAGAAGGGATCAAAAGGATTTGCTACAGACTTGTGCTCTCCAACACAATACACTAAACCAACAAAAGAACTCCGGCAAACTCCTACAAGTAATTCTATATGTATGCAACAATTTATTTATAAATTGTTCTTTGTTTGACCTAGCATCTACATGCTTCACGCATTGCAGGAAAAGTTTTAAAAAGTTCATATCTTTTGGCTTCCCAAAAACCCGGGTTGTTACACTGTAACAACCCAAAAATCCATACACCAAAAATACCAACTATAAAATTTTTTCTTGGAACTCCCATGTAGTGATGAGTGTCATGTATAGAAAGCCAACCTAAGGGCTGCATTAGGCATAACCCCAACCCAAGTCATCACATAAGCATAGCATGACATTTGCTGATTATGTTATTTAATTTCTAATAAATAAAGGGTTGCATACATTGTTAACTCAAATTGTGAGTTGGATCTTCATTTGTTTTATGTAATGCCTAACAACTCCTCTAAAAGTAATAAACCATCAAATCAAATCAAACAATAAGGATTTGTTACACTTACTTTTGTTATACAAAATGGCTAAATAAATTCCTAATATATATATAAGAATGTTGTGCATCACATATCTAAAACTCTAATGAATTTGGTGCACCAATTTTTGAATTCAAAAACCAAAACCAAATTTGAATTCAAACAAATGGAAGAGAACTGAAAATAGAAAAAAGAAAAAAAGAAGTGGGCCTCGCAGCCAGCCGCTCGGCCCAAGCTAGCCAGCCCAGCCAGCACCATCATGGCCGCCCCCCAGCACGCGCGGCCCAGCTTGCGGCCCAGCAACGCCCGCACGCTCCCTGCCTTTGCTCGCTGCCGCTACTGCTGGACCCCGCATGTCAGCCCTACTGTGCTTCTTCTCCATGCCCACGCTGATTCTCCCCTTCGATAGAACCCCGACAGCAATGGCAGGGCGGGCCAGGGGGTCACGCTCGAGGCATGGCCTTGCCCCCCCCCTTGTGCCACGCCCACGCAACCACGCACGGCCGTCGGATGGGATGCACGCCTCTGATTCTCCTCAATCTCCAGCCACCGAACGCCGGGCTCCATGGCCGAGCTCGGCTATAAAAGGCCCAGCCCCGGAGCCCTAGCGCTCGTCCCGTCGCCTCGCCGCCACCTTGGTGGCCGTCCACAGCCCACCCAAGCCAAGAGGGAGAAGAGGAAGAAGAGGGGGAAACGCCGAAGCCGCTGTGGGGGAGGAGACCACCGGAGCCAAGAGCGACGCCATCGTCTACATCACCGACGCGGTTCGGCACGGCACTGCACGGCTACCGGAGCTACATGGCCTCGAATTGACACGGCACCACCATCCATTCTTCCATGCCACCCACGGTGAGCCCCCCTTCCGGTCTCTCTCTATCGCCGAACCTCACCATCGGCCATGGCGCTCCACACCTGGAGCGTGTAGGCCAGCACCTTGTCTCCGACCACTAGGAACACACGCACCCACGCACACCCCGCGACCATGCTGTGACCACCCCACGGGAGCCCCCTTGATCAACCGTGCGCATCGCCGTCGTCACCATGTCGCCATGGCCGCTAGAGCCCCCCACCTACCACCGGGAAACCGAAACCCCGCCTCGAGCTTGGGACGCCCTCGCCGTGTCCACACGAAGCCGTAGAAGCCTCATCTGCCCAGCACTAGCCACTGGAGGGCCTCGACCACCACTTAGACCTCAGGATCATGATCGCCGTGGCCCGGGGAAGCTTTCCCCCTCCCCAATCGGACACCAGCACTGCCACGGAGGCTCACCAGGCACTCGCCGCTGACGGGAGTACCACCGCGGAAGAAAACAGGGGAACACCCCCTCGCCGGCCACCCATGCATGAGCTCGGTGCATGTGAGCCGAGCCAAGGAGAAGAGACGGTGGACTTGGTCCACCATGCGCCCTGCCGTAAGTCCATGGACCATGAGCGCTGGTCCACCGTGAGCCACACGGTGTGAGCCGCGCTGTGGACGAAGCCCAATAAGAGCCCACGGCCGTGACGTGGCAGCGTCATAGCATGCCACGTGTCTGGCCCGGCCCAACCCGAAGCCCAATCGGCCCAGTTCGGACCCAGCCCGTATTGACCGTTGACTGGTCAACATTGACCATTGACCTAGCCCCACAGGTCAGCGACACAGTGTTGCTGGACCCCATGTCAGACGATGACATCATGCTAGCGTCGTAATGATGTCACGTGGGACCCACATATCAGTAGTAACACAACCGAGGTGACGTCATGCTAACGTCACGATGACATCAGCTGCTGACGTCAGCAGCCCTGGACCCACACGTCAGTGACCCTGACTGTTGACCGAAGACCGTTGACCATTGACTCGCTGTTGACTTTGACCGGGCCCACCTGTCAGTGACCCAATGGTCTCTGGCCCCACCTATAGGTGTGGATGACGTTGATGACGTCATGCTGACGTCAGCTGGGCCCCACCTGTTAGCTCGGAACCATGATGCCAACGTCATGCTGACATCATGCGGACGTCAGCAAGCCACGTGGACCAACCACAGCGTGACACGTGTTAGCCCAGGATTAATTCAGCCTTTTCCATTTTCAGAAATGATTTAAACTTCAGAAATTCATAACTAATTCATATGACCTCAGAAAAATACGAAATCAGGACCAAAATTCATCTAAAATCAAGCTCTACGCAATGAACCCATGTTTGAGTGCATTTGGCTCTTTTGAATTTTCATTGCTTCTATGTGCTATTCTATAGACGTCGCTAACGCGACTATAATACGATCGTTTGTAGACTCGGAGGAGAACCTGATGGACAAGGATCATGAGTACTGTGAGGAGTATGGAGATGACTACACTGAAGGTGCCACATCCCACCCAATCTCGTTGCACCTATTACGCATGGCTAATGTAGAACTGCCATTGCTTTACTTTACTGTTATAATCATACTATGATAGGACTTGCATAGTAGTATGCTTTCTTGATGGCCTTTACCTTGACGCAACCATACCCCTGCATACCCTGCTATTAGGTTAGACACACGCTTACTGCTATATTTTATTTGCTTGTACTTCTACTACGCTTATACTACATTAATGCGTGGTGTATTCTGGACTACGGGGAGAGTGCTACGTGTGTGACTTGGGTGTGTGGAGGGTGAGGGTTGTGTCGACCAAGTTGGAGTATACGACGAGCCTGGGGCAAGTCATGCCATGTGGTGCTACCTGGGCACCCTTGGAATGGATACCTGTGGTGGGTAAATGGTATATGAGGTGGTCCTGGGTGTGAACCTGTGATGGGAGGAGCCCGGGATGGAGGTGCTGTGGTGGCACGATAAATGGAAACCTTGATGAAGACATTCTGGCTTGGTCACCCCTAAGGACTTACTAGTACTCAGATTCACCGGGAAGCCATACGTACCACTCGCCCTATATGGTGCGGGACGGCCGGATTACTTGGTAGGATATTGCCACTACTGTTAGGTTGATAGCGGACAGTGTAAGGAGGTACGGGGCGTGGAGGATTTCCCCCACACCCTTCTGAGACTTCATGGAGACCTTGTGGACCTGGCTCATGACTCACAATTTCAGCCACCCCAGATTAGACTTGGGGTGTACCAGGGCTGAATGGTAGAGTGGCATTATCCTAGGCTAGCAAGCGGCTGGAATCAGCCCAGTTGACGACGGTCAGCGAGGAAGGTGGATCTTGTGGTTATGTAAAACCTCTACAGAGTGTATGGTTGATCGATCGATACATGTGCCAACTTGTCGGCTATAGACCTTTCTTGGGTTTCGCTTAAACTAGATAGTGAGATGAGTCCTTCTTTTCTCCCCCTGTGAGTGAGTATTCGGACGTAGCCAGGGACTACGGGCCTTGAGACAGTGCCGAGAGGGAGTTGGCTTGTCGACTGAGCGATGGTATGGTTATGGTATGGTGATGGTGTGAAGATGGTGGTATATCGATCCTAGGATCGAAACCTGGCTCTAGAATGGGAATGGGTGGAATAGGTGTGGGAATGGTGTTAAAACTTGACTATACTGTTATATACTTGATATGCTAAAATACATCGGAAACCCTAGCCTTATAGGTTCCTTTTGACTATATCCAACTTGCATCCAATCTCCACAAAGCAATGCTCATAGGGTTGGGAGTGGCCAGTACAAATCATACTGATAAATTTTGGCATACAGGTTCTGCTGAGGAGTATAGCTCCGAGGAGCTTGACGGTTGAGGGGTTCGTGCCTACGCTCGAGTTTGGCGATCTGATCATCAAGCTATTCTGAATGAATGCTACTTTTGATTCTGCCAATGCGGCGATGTAATAATTTATATAATTCCACGCTATTTGTACTCTGATATTATCGTTGTATGGATGTGATATTCGACTGGAATTTGGGTAATATGATCTACCACGGTCTTATTACACTTCAACTCTGTGGATTTCCCTTCGCGGAAATTGGGGTTGTTTCAGTGGCTCACGGTGGACCAGCGCTCATGGTCCATGGACTTACGGCAGGGCGCATGGTGGACCAAGTCCACCGTCTCTTCTCCTTGGCTCGGCTCACGTGCACCGAGCTCACGCATGGGTGGCCGGTGAGGGGGTGTTCCCCTGTTTTCTTCTATGGCGGTGCTCCCATCGGCGGCGAGTGCCCGGTGAGCCTCCGTGGTAGTGCTGGTGTCCAATTGGGGAGGGGGAAAGCTTCCCCGAGCCAAGGCGATCATGATCCTGGGGTCTAAGTGGTGGTCGAGGTCCTCTAGTGCGTTGGCCACGGCGGCCGGTGGCTCGGCAGTGCTCGCCGGTGGCGAGGCCACGCACGCAGGCCCTCCAGTGGCTAGTGTTGGGCAGATGAGGCTTCTACGGCTTCATGTGGACGCGGCGAGGGCGTCCCGAGCTCGAGGCGGGGTTTCGGTTTCCTGGTGGCCGGTGGGGGCTCCAGCGGCCATGGCGACATGGTGACGACGGCGATGCACATGGTTGATCAAGGGGGCTCCCGCGGGGTGGTCATGGCATGGTCGTGGGGTGTGTGTGGGTGCGTGTGTTCCTAGTGGCCAGAGACAAGGCGCTGGCCTACGCGCTCCAGGTGTGGAGCGCCATGCCGATGGTGAGGTTCGGCGGCAGAGAGAGACCAGAAGGGGGGGGCTCACCGTGGGTGGCGTGGAAGAATGGATGGTGGTGCCGTGTCGATTTAAGGCCGTGTAGCTCCAGTAGCCATGTAGTGCCGTGCCAAACCGCGTCGGTGATGTAGACACGGCGTCGCTCTCGGCTCTGGCGGTCTCCTCCCCCACAGCGGCTTCGGCGTTTCCCCCTCTTCTTCCTCTTCTCCCTCTTGGCTTGGGTGGGCTGTGGACGGCCACCAAGGTGGCGGCGGGGCAATGGGATGAGCGCTAGGGCTCTGGGGCTAGGGCTTTTATAGCTGAGCTCGGCCATGGAGCCCGGCGTTCGGCGGCTGGAGATTGAGGAGAATCGGAGGCGTGCTTCCCATCCAACGGCCGTGCGTGGTTGTGTGGGCGCGGCGCAAGGGGGGGGGGGCAAGGCCATGCCCTGGGCGTGACCCCCTGGCCCGCCCTACCATTGCTGTCGGGGTTCTGTCGGAGGGGAGAAACAGCGTGGGCGTGGAGAAAAAGCACAGTAGGGCTGACATGCGGGGTCTAGCAGCAGCGGCAGCGAGCGAAGGCGGGGAGCGTGCGGGCGTTGTTGGGCCACAAGCTGGGCCGCGCGCGCTGGGAGGGCGGCCACGATGGTGCTGGCTGGGCTGGCTAGCTTGGGCCGAGCGGCTGGCTGCGAGGCCCACTTCTTCTTTTCTTTTTTCTATTTTTAGTTCTCTTCCATTTGTTTGAATTCAAATTTGGTTTTGGTTTTTGAATTCAAAAATTGGTGCACCAAATTCATTAGAGTTTAAGATATGTGACCCACAACATCTTATATATATTAGGAATTTATTTAGCCATTTTGTATAACAAAAGTAAGTGTAACAAATCCTTATTCTTTGATTTGATTTGATGGTTTATTTCTTTTAAAGGAGTTGTTAGGCATTACATAAAACAAATGAAGATCCAACTCACAATTTGAGTTAACAATGTATGCAACCCTTTATTTGTTAGAAATTAAATAACATAATCAGCAAATGTCATGCTATGCTTATGTGATGACTTGGGTTGGGGTAATGCCTAATGCAGCCCTCAGGTTGGCTTTCTATACATGACACTCATCACTACATGGGAGTTCCAAGAAATTTTTTGTAGTTGGTATTTTTGGTGTATGGATTTTTGGATTGTTACAGTCCTACCCCCTTAACAGAATCTCGTCCTTGAGATTAAAGTGTAACGTACTCTTCAAAGAGGTAAGGATATCGTAGCCGGAGGTCCGACTCTTTCTCCCATGTTGCTTCTCTCTCAGTATGATTACTCTGTTGGATCTTGCACATAGGAATAGTCTTGCTTCGGGTCTCTTTGGTATCTCTGTCCAGAATTCTGATAGGATGTTCTCTATACTCAAGTGTATCTTAAATGTCAAGTGTATCAGTTGGGACTACTTCATCGGGCACCCTCAAACACTTGCATAGCTGTGAGACATGAAATACGGGATGTACACCCACCAATTCCTCAGGTAGCTCAAGTTTGTAGGCGAGCTTTCCAATCTTTTTGCAAATCTTGTATGGGCCAACAAATCTAGGGGCAAGCTTCCCTTTCACATGGAATCTAACAGTCCCACGTAGCGGGGATACCTTGAGATAGATGAAGTCCCCCACATTAAACTCAAGTTCTCTTCTCCTTTTGTCAGCATAGCTCTTGTATCGACTTTGAGCAATTCTCAAATTCTCTCTTACTTGAGCAACTCCTTCTTCGGCATCTTGAATCTTAGCGGAGTCAAAGAACGATCTTTCTCCTGGTTGGGACCACATCAAAGGTGTCTTACAAGGTCTGCCATACAGAGCTTCAAACGGCGACATCTTGATACTAGCTTGGTAGCTGTTGTTGTAAGAAAATTCTGCATAGGGTAAGCATCTCTCCCAATCAGAGCCATAATTCAGTACACTAGCGCGAAGCATGTCTTCTAAGATCTGATTCACTCGTTCAGTCTATCCATCTATCTGTGGATGATAAGTGGTACAAAAGGCAAGTTTGGTTCCAATGGACTTGTGTAGGGCTTCCCATAATCGAGACACAAACTGAGGGCCACGATCAGATATAATACTAGAGGGAGCTCCATGCAGTCTGAGAATATGTTCAATGTATAGATCTGCTAGTTTTTTGGCATTGGTCTTGGTCTTAACTGGTACAAAGTGAGCAACTTTGGTCAAGCGATCAACAATCACCCAGATGGAATCATTGCCTTTCTGTGAATGGGGCAATCCAACTATGAAATCCATGGATATGCTCTCCCATTTCCACTCGGGAACGTCAAGAGGCTTTAGCAAACCTGCAGGCCTTTGATGTTCAGCCTTGACCCAATTACAGGTGTCACATCGTGCCACATGTCCTGCGATGTCTATCTTCATGCCTTTCCACCAAAGTGTTTCTTCAAATCTTGATACATTTTTGAACCTCCAGGGTGGATACAGTACTTAGAATCATGAGCTTCTGATAGAATTTCCTCTCATAGCACTGGGTTAGATGGAACACAGATTTTGTTCTTGAACCAGATGGTTCCTTGTTCATCTTCATGGTGGTTGGTCTTATAGCCTAGTTTCATTAGACCACAGAGATATTCAATTTCTTCACAATCTTTCTGAGCTTGATGGATGCGTTCTGTGAGATCATACTATATGTGGAGCTCATTCAACAAGCCGTGCGGTAGTATCTCAAGTTGGAAATCATCAATCTCTTCCTTGAGCTTAGGTGGTACGGATTCAGTGATCAAAGTGTGACAGTAGCTCTTGCGACTGAGAGCATCTGCGACTACATTAGCTTTTCCCGGATGATAGTGAATTTCTAGGTCATAGTCCTTGATCAACTCTAGCCAACGGCGTTGCCTCATGTTCAAATCTTCTTGAGTGAAAAAGTACTTCAAGCTCTTGTGATCCGTATAGATATCACACTTGTTGCCTATCAAGTAGTGTCTCCAGATCTTCAGGGCATGCACAACTGCTGCTAACTCAAGATCATGAGTAGGGTAACTGTTCCCGTGTTCTTTCAACTGTCGAGACACGTATGCTATCACTCTTCCATCTTGCATCAATACACAACCAAGTCCTTGACAGGATGCATCACAATAGACTACGAAATTTTTGCCGATATCAGGCAATGCTAGTACAGGAGTTGTGGTAAGCTTCTGTTTCAATTCCTGGAAGCTTTGTTCACACTCGGGCGTCCATTCAAACTCCTTGGTCTTCTTCAGAAGATTGGTCATTGGACGGGCTATCTTGGAGAAGTTTTCGATGAATCGGCGATAATATCCAGCCAATCCCAAGAAACTTCTGATTTCTGTCACATTACGGGGTTGATCCCACTCTTTCACAGCTTCAATCTTGGCTGGGTCAACTACGACACCTTCAGCTGATAGTACATGGCCTAGGAAGGCAACTTCCTATAGCCAAAACTCACATTTGCTAAACTTTGCGTAGAGCTGATGTTGGGCTAATTTCTCGAGCACAGTTCTCATATGATGTTCAGGTTCTTCAGCGGTGGGTGAATAGACAAGGATGTCATCAATGAATACCACCACAAACTTATCTAGTTCATCCATGAAAACCTTATTCATCATGTTCATAAAGTATGCGGGTGCATTCGTGAGTCCGAAGGATACCACAGTGAACTCAAACTATCCATACCTCATCACGAAAGCTATCTTCGGGATGTCACTCTCTCGAATCTTCATCTGATGATAGCCAGATCTGAGATCAATCTTGGAGAAATACTTGGCACCTCGAAGCTGATCAAGCAGATCATCAATTCTCGGCAGGGGGTACTTGTTCTTGATGGTGACTGCGTTCAAGTTCTGGTAATCAATGCACATTCTCATTGAGCCGTCCTTCTTCTTGACAAACAGAACAGGGGATCCCCAGGGTGAAGCACTGGGTCTGATATATCCCTTTGAGATGAGCTCATCAAGTTGTTTCTTGAGCTCAGCCAGTTCATCAACTGACATGCGATAGGGTCTCTTGGCAATGGGTCCCGTTCCCGACAACAGATCAATGATGAACTCTACATCACGGTCTGGTGGCATACCCGGTAATTCTTTAGGGAATACATCGGGATAGTCTCTGACTACTGGCACATCATGAACTGTCTTCTCCTCTTTTTGTGATTCTGAACTTGCTTTAAGGGCACATAGGATAGAGGTGGACTTTCCAGACTGGGGTTCACATCTAATGACTTGGCCTGATGGGTGGGTCACTTGGACGTATCTAGGTGAACATGATATGATACCTTGGTGAATGGTTAACCAATCCATACCTAGGATGACATCTAAGCTAGTGGAAGGTAAAAGGGTTAGGTCGGCTTTAAAGACAAGACCCTCAATGGTAAGACTCACTCCCTTACAGATGTGGGTGCATTTTAGGTCTCCTAACGGTGAACTGGTGATGATAGGCTTTTCACGTGGGGTTACAGGCAGGTCATGCTCTCGTGCAAACTTGGATGATATGTATGAACAAGTTGCTCCAGAGTTGAATAGAACTGATGCAGTGTTGCCATTAACTAAAAACATACCGTACACCACGTCAGGGGTAGCTTGTGCTTCCTCGGTGTCCAGATGGTTGAGACATCCATGAGTAGCAGATCCCTTGAGCTGAGACTTCTGAGTAGCTGAGTTCTGAGGGCACTCAGCGGCTTTGTGACCTGGTTGGCCACAAGCAAAGCAGGTGAAAGGTGTACCGCCTGTAGGGGTTGGCGTGGGTGCCTTCCAGTTTCTAGTGCTTGGTGCGGAGCAGTTCTGTGCTGGGCGTTCATTCGCTGAGCGGGGATGGTTGAAACAGTCCTGAGTGTTGCGGTCCTGCGCATAATGGTCCTAGGAGTAACGATCCTGAGCAGGGCAGGAGTATTTGGCGTTGTAGCCTCCACTACCCCTACTCGATCTAGGGTTGTCATCCCTGTTGTGGCGAGAGTGCTCCCTAGAGGGTGCATCTCTGTGGAACCTCTTGCGATCACATCCATGGAAGGACTCCTCAGGCTTACGCTTCCTCTCCCTATACTCTTCTCCAGCTTCAGCACGGTCCTTCTCAATCTGGATGCAACGATCCACCAGAGCCCGCAATGTGTTACTCTCAATACCACCAAACTTCAGCTTGATGTGCGGGTTAAGTCCCTTGCGGTAACAGTACAGCTTCTCTTTCTTCGAGTTCACAACATAGGGAGGCGCATAGCGCAGAAGGTTAGTGAAATGGTTAGTGTACTCAGTCACCCTGTCCTTTCCCATCTTGATGTTGCGGAACTCCTCGGCTTTGGCCTCCATGATACCCTTGGGAATGTGGTACTCAGTGAATGCTTCAGCGAACTCATCCCACGAGATGTGGGCAGGGTCCTCATGGGAATCACTAAAACTGTCCCACCAGGCGCGTGCTGCACCCGTGAGCTGGTGTGTGGCTGCTCCAACACACTCATCATCAGTGAAAGTAGTGAGATCAAGCTTCTTCTCCATCTCCTTGAGCCAGTCATCAGCTACAAGCGGGTCAGGGTCGGTGCCATCATAGGTAGGTGGCCTTAGCTTCAGAAATCCTTCTAGCTTCCTTTGGAAGTCATTCTGCTGACCTCCCTAGCGATGGTTCGCTCCTTCAAAAAGAGCCGCAAGAAGCTGGGTCTGTTGTGCCATCACTTCTGCTAGGTTCGGTGGTGGTGGTGGTGGAATATTCTCCTCAGGCGGCAGAGTATTCTCTAGGTGGAAGGGTATCCCTCCACATCCATGGCCATGGCCATGGCCATGGTTGTTGCCACCACGTCCCCCATTTGGTTCAACTGGTTCAGGGGTGGGCGCACATCCATGGTTCATTAGGCAATTAGATCGACGGTTTGGCATCTGCAACACGGATCATAGAGATTTTAGTGCTTGTGCCAAAAGTGCTTATAATTCAATATGATTACATGATTTTTGATGATTTAAAGAAAAACATTTACACTATCCAACACTCATTACAAAGAAGCAATAAGATCCAGAAGATGCAATAAGATCCAAAACATTCATTACATGGGTTTTATTACATAGCATCATCTCCAGCAGCTACACTTAAAGACGTGCGAGAATCATACTACGCATAATGTCTCATAATACATCTCATAAGGGGTACATCATGGGGTACAACTTACGGAAGCTACTGACATGACTCATGACCACGCAGGGTCATTCTACTCTAACTCGTATACCACAGCTGGGATACGACTGTTCTCGATCTCGATCTCCTCATCATACTTGTGAAGTCAGGACATGTACTTCAAGGCCTCGGTGAGCTCCTCAGTAGGCTTGGCTCCAGGTAGGGTAGGACAGGCGTCTAGGTTGAGGCGAGTCAGGGCTAACTCAAACTCTTCTACCCTAGGCTTCGTCTTGCTGCGAATCTCCTTAGGTAGCTGATCCCACATACGCTTCATCTCCCTGAGGCGCTTCCTATCAGACTTCTGCTAGGCCTATTGAGTCCTCTCACACTTGTCCTGTAGGTACTCGTTCTGCCTGAGTGCCTCAATCAGGTGACCCTGGTTGCGAATGGCCTTCTTTCTGAACTCTTCTAGATCTTGAGTCATGGTCTTGTTTCGAGACTGGATCTTCAGCATGTCAATCCCCTTGGATCTCTCTCTGTCTCCTCTGCGGTTGAACTCGGCCTTCTTGTCGTCCAACTCTCTCTGCAACTCCAAGACCTTACTGTCGAGGTAGCAGTTCCTGTTGCCTAGGTCAGCAGCTTTATCCTGTAAGTCGTCGACCTCGGCTCTGTGGATTTCTTCACGGCGTTTGAGCTCGTCCTGCAGCTTGGTAACTGTCTCAAGTAGACTAGCTCGCTCCTGTGCTCTCTATGAGTCTCGGTCCTAGTACTCCCACTGGAGGGCCTGGTCCTGACGTCTCCTCTGCTCCAGCTGGGTCACATACCTGTCCTGCTCCAGTAGGTGGATAGCTGAGACGTGAAGGCATCTGTCCTCCTCGGCAAGGATAACTCTGCTGGCTGCGAAACTCTGCTCACTAGGGGTAAGGCTGAGGTCGAGGGCCTGGGGAAGTAGATGGAACTCTGTCATCTTCAGGTGCTCATAGTGGTCCCTCATCACTCTACGAAGTGCCTTGTGCGAGATAGCTCGCAGTCCCTCCTCGATGGTGTCCTCTATAGTCAACTCGGTGGAAGCTAGGACAGAAGGTAAGGTAGTGCTAGCTAGGAACTCGACTGAGGTGACAATCGGTCCTCCGATTCCTCCTTCCTGAGCTGGCTTCCCGGTGTAGGTGACCTTGACAAGCTCGTCAGGGACACCTAACGTGACAAGAACTCGGCAGAGGGTCTCTGCAAAACCCCTGAGCTCACGTAGGTCAAAGGTAAGCTTGGCGTGTTCTAGAGGTAGCGGTCCTAGAGGCGGCCAGTCAACGTTCGTTGCCATCTGCATGTTTCAAGGGGACAGGTGTTAGCAGGTCAATAAATAGATAAGCCTTGCATAAAAGTAAATGCAGGGTCGGTATATAACCGAAAGAAGGGTTGTCCACGTCCTATTCTATTGTCCATTTCTAAGGGTTTCGTCCTATGGTCAAGTATGGCTCTGATACCAACTGAAACAACCCCAATTTTTGCGAAGGGAAATCCACAGAGTTGAAGTGTAATAAGACCGTGGTAGATCATATTACCCAAATTCCAGTCGAATATCACATCCATACAACGATAATATCAGAGTACAAATAGTGCAGAATTATATAAATTATTACATCGCCGCATTGGCGGAATCAAAAGTAGCATTCATTCAGAACAGCTTGATGATCAGATCGCCAAACTCGAGCATAGCCACGAACCCCTCAACCGTCAAACTCCTCGAAGCTATACTCCTCAGCAGAACCTGTATGCCAAAATTTATCAGTACGATTTGTACTGGCCACTCCCAACCCTATGAGCATTGCTTTGTGGAGATTGGATGCAAGTTGGATATAGTCAAAAGGAACCTATAAGGCTGGGGTTTCTGATGTATTTTAGCATATCAAGTATATAACAGTATAGTCAAGTTTTAACACCATTCCCACACATATTCCACCCATTCCCATTCTAGAGCCAGGTTTCGATCCTAGGATCGATATACCACCATCTCCACACCATCACCATACCATAACCATACCATCGCTCAGTCGACAAGCCAACTCCCTCTCGGCACTGTCTCAAGGCCCGTAGCCCCTGGATACGTCTGAATACTCACTCACAGGGGGAGAAAAGAAGGACTCATCTCACTATCTAGTTTAAGCGAAACCCAGGAAAGGTCTATAGCCGACAAGTTGGCACATGTATCGATCGATCAACCATACACTTTGTAGAGGTTTTACATAACCACAAGATCCACCTTCCTCGCTGACCATCGTCAACTGGGCTGATTCCGGCCGCTTGCTAGCCTAGGATAATGCCACTCTACCATTCAGCCCTGGTACACCCCAAGTCTAATCTGGGGTGGCTGAAATTGTGAGTCATGAGCTGGGTCCACAAGGTCTCCATGAAGTCTCAGAAGGGTGTGGGGGAAATCCTCCACACCCCGTACCTCCTTACACTGTCCGCTATCAACCTAGCAGTAGTGGCAATATCCTACCAAGTAATCCGGCCGTCCCGCACCATATAGGGTGAGTGGTACGTATGGCTTCCTGGTGAATCTGAGTACTAGTAAGTCCTTAGGGGTGACCAAGCCAGAATGTCTTCATTAGGGTTTCCATTTATCGTGCCACCATAGCACCTCCATCCTGGGCTCGTCCCATCATAGGTTCACACCTAGGACCACCTCATATACCATTTACCCACCACAGGTATCCATTCCAAGGGTGCCCAGGTAGCACCACACGGTATGACTTGCCCTAGGCTCATCGTATACTCCAACTTGGTCGACACAACCCTCACCCTCCACACACCTAAGTCACACACGCAGCACTCTCCTCGTAGTCCAGAATACACCACGCATTAATGTAGTATAAGCATAGTAGAAGTACAAGCAAATAAAATATAGCAGTAAGCGTGTGTCTAACCTAATAGCAGGGTATGCAGGGGTATGGTTGCGTCACGGTAAAGGCCATCAAGAAAGCATACTACCATGCAAGTCCTATCATAGTATGATTATAACAGTAAAGTAAAGCAATAGTAGTTCTACATTAGCCATGCGTAATAGGTGCTACGAGATTGGGTGGGATGTGGCACCTTCAGTGTAGTCATCTCTGTACTCCTCACAGTACTCACGATCCTTGTCCGTCAGGTTCTCCTCCGAGTCTGCAAACGATCATATTATAGTCGCGTTAGCGACGTCTATAGAATAGCACATAGAAGCAATGAAAATTCAAAAGAGCCAAATGCACTCAAACATGGGTTCATTGCATAGAGCTTGATTTTAGATCAATTTTGGTCCTGGTTTCGTATTTTTCTGAGGTCATATGAATTAGTTATGAATTTCCGAAGTTTAAATCATTTCTGAAAATGGAAAAGGCTGAATTAATCCTGGGCTGACACGTGTCACGCTGTGGTTGGTCCACGTGGCTTGTTGATGTCCGCATGACATCAGCATGACGTTGGCATCATGGTTCCGAGCTGACAGGTGGGGCCCAGCTGACGTCAGCATGACGTCAGCATGACGTCATCAACGTCATCCACACTGACAGGTGGGGCAGAGACCATTGGGTCACTGACAGGTGGGCCCGGTCAAAGTCAACGACGAGTCAATGGTCAACGGTCTTCGGTCAACGGTCAGGGTCACTGACGTGTGGGTCCCGGGCTGCTGACGTTAGCAGCTGATGTCATCGTGATGTCAGCATGATGTCACCTCGCTGTGTTACTACTAACATGTGGGTCCCGCATGACGTCATTACGATGCTAGCATGATGTCATCGTCTGACGTGGGGGTCCAGCAACACTGTGTCGCTGACCTGTGGGGCCAGGTCAACGGTCAACATTGACCAGTCAACGGTCAATATGGGCCGGGTCCGAACTGGGCCGGTTGGGCTTTGAGTTGGGCCGGTCTAGGCCGGGTCGGGCCGGACACGTGGCACGCTGTGATGCTGCCACGTCATGGCCGTGGGCTCTTATTGGGCTTCGTCCACAGCGTGGCTCACACCGTGTGGCTCACGGTGGACCAGCGCTCATGGTCCATGGACTTACGGTAGGGCGCATGGTGGACCAAGTCCACCGTCTCTTCTCCTTGGCTCGGCTCACATGCACCGAGCTCACTCATGGGTGGCCGGCATGGGGGTGTTCCCCTGTTTTCTTCCGCGGCGGTGCTCCCGTCGGCGGCGAGTGCCCGGTGAGCCTCCGTGGCAGTGCTGGTGTCCGATTGGGGAGGGGGAAAGCTTCCCCAGGCCACGGCGATCATGATCCTGAGGTCTAAGTGGTGGTCGAGGTCCTCCAGTGCGTTGGCCACGGCGGCCGGTGGCTTGGTAGTGCTCGCCGGTGGCGAGGCCGCGCACGCAGGCCCTCCAGTGGCTAGTGCTGGGCAGATGAGGCTTCTATGGCTTTGTGTGGACGCAACGAGGGCATCCCGAGCTCGAGGCGGGGTTTTGGTTTCCCGGTGGCCGGTGGGGGCTCCAGCGGCCATGGCGACATGGTGACGATGGCGATGCGCATGGTTGATCAAGGGGGCTCCCACGGGGTGGTCATGGCATGGTCGCGGGGTGTGCGTGGGTGCGTGTGTTCCTAGTGGTCGGAGACAAGGCGCTGGCCTACGTGCTCCAGGTGTGGAGCACCATGGCCGACGGTGAGGTTCAGCGGTAGAGAGAGACCGAAAGGGGGGCTCACCGTGGGTGGCGTGGAAGAATGGATGGTGGTGCCGTGTCGACTCAAGGCCAAGTAGCTCCGGTAGCCGTGCAGTGCCGTGCCGAACCGCGTCGATGATGTAGACGACGGCGTCGCTCTCGGCTCCGGTGATCTCCTCCCCCACAGCGGCTTCGATGTTTCCCCCTCTTCTTCCTCTTCTCCCTCTTGGCTTGGGTGGGCTGTGGACGGCCACCAAGGTGGCAGCGGGGTGACGGGACGAGCGCTAGGGCTCTGGGGCTGGGGCTTTTATAGCTGAGCTCGGCCATGGAGCCCGGCGTTCGGCGGCTAGAGATTGAGGAGAATCGAAGGCGTGCATCCCATCTGACGGCCGTGCATGGTTGCGTGGGCGCGGCACAAGGGGGGGGGGGGGGGGGGGGGCGGCAAGGCCATGCCCCAGGCGTGACCCCCTGGCCCGCCCTGCCATTACTGTCGGGGTTCTGTCGGAGGGGAGAATCAGCATGGGCGTGGAGAAGAAGCATAGTAGGGCTGACATGCGGGGTCCAGCAGCAGCGACAGCGAGCGAAGGCGGGGAGTGCGCGGGCGTTGTTGGGCCGCAAGCTGCGCCACGCGCACTAGTGGGGCGGCCGCGATGGTGCTGGCTAGGCTAGCTAGCTTGGGCCGAGTGGCTAGCTGCGAGGCCCACTTCTTCTTTTCTTTTTTCTATTTTCAGTTCTCTTCCATTTGTTGAATTCAAATTTGGTTTTGGTTTTTGAATTCAAAAGTTGGTGCACCAAATTCATTAGAGTTTTAGATATGTGACCCACAACATTCTTATATATATATTAGGAATTTATTTAGCCATTTTGTATAACAAAAGTAAGTGTAACAAATCCTTATTCTTTGATTTGATTTGATGGTTTATTACTTTTAAAGGAGTTGTTAGGCATTACATAAAACAAATGAAGATCCAACTCACAATTTGAGTTAACAATGTATGCAACCCTTTATTTGTTAGAAATTAAATAACATAATCAGCAAATGTCATGCTATGCTTATGTGATGACTTGGGTTGGGGTTATGCCTAATGCAGCCCTCAGGTTAGCTTTCTATACATGACACTCATCACTACATGGGAGTTCCAAGAAAAAATTTTGTAGTTGGTATTTTTGGTGTATGGATTTTTGTGTTGTTACACTGAAACAACCCCAATTTCCGCGAAGGGAAATCCACAGAGTTGAAGTGTAATAAGACCGTGGTAGATCATATGACCCAAATTCCAGTCGAATATCACATCCATACAACGATAATATCAGAGTACAAATAGCATAGAATTATATAAATTATTACATCGCCACATTGGCGGAATCAAAAGTAGCATTCATTCAGAACAGCTTGATGATCAGATCGCCAAACTCGAGCGTAGGCACGAACCCCTCAACCGTCAAACTCCTCGGAGCTATACTCCTCAGCAGAACCTGTATGCCAAAATTTATCAGTACGATTTGTACTGGCCACTCCCAACCCTATGAGCATTGCTTTGTAGAGATTGGATGCAAGTTGGATATAGTCAAAAGGAACCTATAAGGCTAGGGTTTCCCATGTATTTTAGCATATCAAGTATATAACAATATAGTCAAGTTTTAACACCATTCCCACACCTATTCCACCCATTCCCATTCTAGAGCTAGGTTTCGATCCTAGGATCGATATACCACCATCTCCACACCATCACCATACCATAACCATACCATCGCTCAGTCGACAGGCCAACTCCCTCTCGGCACTGTCTCAAGGCCCGTAGCCCCTGGCTACGACCGAATACCCACTCACAAGGGGAGAAAAGGACTCATCTCACTATCTAGTTTAAGCGAAACCCAGGAAAGGTCCATAGCCGACAAGTTGGCACATGTATCGATCGATCAACCATAGACTCTGCAGAGGTTTTACATAACCACAAGATCTTCCTTCCTCGCTGACCGTCGTCAACTGGGCCGATTCCGACCGCTTGCTAGCCTAGGATAATGACACTCTACCATTCAGCCCTGGTACACCCCAAGTCTAATCTGGGGTGGCTGATACTGTGAGTCATGAGCTGGGTCCACAAGGTCTCCATGAAGTCTCGGAAGGGTGTGGGGGAAATCCTCCGCGCCCCGTACCTCCTTACACTGTCCGCTATCAACCTAGCAGTAGTGGCAATATCCTACCAAGTAGTCCGGCCGTCCCGCACCATATAGGGCGAGTGGTATGTAAGGCTTCCCAGTGAATCTGAGTACTAGTAAGTCCTTAGGGGTGACCAAGCCAGAATGTCTTCATCAGGGTTTCCATTTATCGTGCCACCACAGCACCTCCATCCCGGGCTCCTCCCATCATAGGTTCACACCTAGGACCACCTCATATACCATTTACCCACCACAGGTATCCATTCCAAGGGTGCCCAGGTAGCACCACACGGCATGACTTGCCCCAGGCTCGTCGTATACTCCAACTTTGTCGACACAACCCTCACCCTCCACACACCCAAGTCACACACGCAGCACTCTCCCCGTAGTCCAGAATACACCACGCATTAATGTAGTATAAGCGTAGTAGAAGTATAAGCAAATAAAATATAGCAGTAAGCGTGTGTCTAACCTAATAGCAGGGTATGTAGGGGTATGGTTGCGTCAAGGTAAAGGCCATCAAGAAAGCATACTACCATGCAAGTCCTATCATAGTATGATTATAACAGTAAAGTAAAGCAATAGCAGTTCTACATTAGCCATGCGTAATAGGTGCTACGAGATTGGGTGGGATGTGGCACCTTCAGTGTAGTTGCCTCCATACTCCTCACAGTACTCACGATCCTTGTCTATCAGGTTCTCCTCCGAGTCTGCAAACGATCATATTATCATCGCGTTAGCGACGTCTATAGAATAGCACATAGAAGCAATGAAAATTCAAAAGAGCCAAATGCACTCAAACATGGGTTCATTGCATAGAGCTTGATTTTAGATGAAATTTGGTCCTGGTTTCGTATTTTTCTGAGGTCATATGAATTAGTTATGAATTTTCGAAGTTTAAATCATTTCTGAAAATGGAAAAGGCTGAATTAATCCTGGGCTGACACGTGTCACACTGTGGTTGGTCCACGTGGCTTGCTGACGTCCGCATGACATCAGCATGACGTTGGCATCACGGTTCCAAGCTGACAGGTGGGGCCCAACTGACGTCATCAACGTCATCCACACCGACAGGTGGGGCCAAAGACCATTGGGTCACTGACAGGTGGGCCCGGTCAAAGTCAACAGTGAGTCAATGGTCAACAATCTTCGGTCCATGGTCAGGGTCACTGACGTGTGGGTCCAGGGCTGCTGACGTCAGCAGCTGATGTCATCTGACGTCAGCATGATGTCACCTCGCTGTGTTACTACTGACATGTGGGTCCCGCGTGACGTCATTATGATGCTAGCATGATGTCATCGTCTGATGTGGGGGTCCAGCAACACTGTGTCGCTGACCTGTGGGGCTAGGTCAGCGGTCAACGTTGACCAGTCAACGATCAATACGGGCCGGGTCCAAACTGGGCCGGTTGGGCTTCGGGTTGGGCCGGTCTAGGCCGAGCCGGACACGTGGCACGCTGTGACGCTGCCACATCACGGCCATGGGCTCTTATTGGGCTTCATCCACAGCGCGGCTCACACCGTGTGGCTCACAGTGGACCAGCGCTCATGGTCCATGGACTTACGGCAGGGCGCATGGTGGACCAAGTCCACCGTCTCTTCTCCTTGGCTCGGCTCATGTGCACCGAGCTCACGCATGGGTGGCCGGCGAGGGGGTGTTCCCCTGTTTTCTTCCGCGGCGGTGCTCCCATTGGCGGTGAGTGCCTGGTGAGCCTCCGTGGCAGTGCTAGTGTCCGATTAGGGAGGGGGAAAGCTTCCCCGGGCCACGGCGATCATGATCCTAAGGTCTAAGTGGTGGTTGAGGTCCTCCAGTGCATTGGCCACGGCGGCCGGCGGCTCGGCAGTGCTCGCCAGTGGCGAGGCCACGCACGCAGGCCCTCTAGTGGCTAGTGCTGGGCAGATGAGGCTTCTACGGCTTCGTGTGGACGCGGCGAGGGCGTCCCGAGCTTGAGGCGGGGTTTCGGTTTCCCGGTGGCCGGTGGGGGCTCTAGCGGCCATGGCGACATGGTGATGACGGCAATGCGCATGGCTGATCAAGGGGGCTCCCATGGGGTGGTCACGGCATGGTTGTGGGGTGTGCGTGGGTGCGTGTGTTCCTAGTGGCCGGAGACAAGGCGCTGGCCTACGCGCTCCAGGTGTGGAGCGCCATGGTCGACGGTGAGGTTCGGCGGTAGAGAGAGACCGGAAGGGGGGGGCTCACCATGGGTGGCATGGAAGAATGGATGGTGGTGCCATGTCGATTCGAGGCCATGTAGCTCCGGTAGCCGTGCAGTGCGAACCGCGTCGGTGATGTAGACAGTGGCGTCGCTCTCGGCTCCGGCGGTCTCCTCCCCCACAGCGGCTTCGGCATTTCCCCCTCTTCTTCCTCTTCTCCCTCTTGGCTTGGGTGGGCTGTGGACGGCCACCAAGGTGGTGGCGGGGCAACGGGACGAGTGCTAGGGCTCCGGGGCTGGGGCTTTTATAGCCGAGCTCGGCCACGGAGCCCGGCGTTCAGCGGCTGGAGATTAAGGAGAATCAGAGGCGTGCATCCCATCCGACGGCCGTGCGTGGTTGCGTGGGCGCGGCGCAAGGGGGGGGGGGGGGGCAAGGCCATGCCCCAGGCGTGACCCCCTGGCCCGCCCTGCCATTGCTGTCAGGGTTCTATCGGAGGGGAGAATCAGCGTGGGCGTGGAGAAGAAGCACAGTAGGGCTAACATGCAGGGTCCAGCACCAGCGACAGCGAGTGAAGGTGGGGAGCGCGCGGGCGTTGCTGGGCCGCAAGCTGGGCCGCGCACGCTGGGGGGCGGCCGCAATGGTGCTGGCTGGGCTGGCTAGCTTGGGCCGAGCGGCTGGCTACGAGGCCCACTTCTTCTTTTCTTTTTTCTATTTTCAGTTCTCTTCCATTTGTTTGAATTCAAATTTGGTTTTGGTTTTTGAATTCAAAAACTGGTGCACCAAATTCATTAGAGTTTTAGAAATGTGACCCACAACATTCTTATATATATATTAGGAATTTATTTAGCCATTTTGTATAACAAAAGTAAGTGTAACAAATCCTTATTCTTTGATTTGATTTGATGGTTTATTACTTTTAAAGGAGTTGTTAGGCATTACATAAAACAAATGAAGATCCAACTCACAATTTGAGTTAACAATGTATGCAACCCTTTATTTGTTAGAAATTAAATAACATAATCAGCAAATGTCATGCTATGCTTATGTGATGACTTGGGTTGGGGTTATGCCTAATGCAGCCCTCAGGTTGGCTTTCTATACATGACACTCATCACTACATGGGAGTTCCAAGAAAAAATTTTGTAGTTGGTATTTTTGGTGCATGGATTTTTGGGTTGTTACAGTCCTACCCCCTTAACAGAATCTCGTCCTCGAGATTAAAGTGTAACGTACTCTTCAAAGAGGTAAGGATATCATAGCCGGAGGTCCGACTCTTTCTCCCATGTTGCTTCTCTCTCAGTATGATTACTCCATTGGATCTTGCACATAGGAATAGTCTTGCTTCGGGTCTCTTTGGTATCTCTGTCCAGAATTCTGATAGGATGTTCTCTATACTCAAGTGTATCTTGAATGTCAAGTGTATCAGTTGGGACTACTTCATCGGGCACCCTCAAACACTTGCGTAGCTGTGAGACATGAAATACGGGATGTACACCCACCAATTCCTCAGGTAGCTCGAGTTTGTAGGCGAGCTTTCCAATCTTTTTGCAAATCTTGTATGGGCCAACAAATCTAGGGGCAAGCTTTCCTTTCACATGGAATCTGACAGTCCCACGTAGCGGGGATACCTTGAGATAGACGAAGTCCCCCACATTAAACTCAAGTTCTCTTCTCCTTTTGTCAGCATAGCTCTTGTATCGACTTTGAGCAATTCTCAAATTCTCTCTTACTTGAGCAACTCCTTCTTCGGCATCTTGAATCTTAGCGGAGTCAAAGAATGATCTTTCTCCTGGTTGGGACCACATCAAAGGTGTCTTACAAGGTCTGCCATACAGAGCTTCAAACGGCGACATCTTGATACTGGCTTGGTAGCTGTTGTTGTAAGAAAATTCTGCATAGGGTAAGCATCTCTCCCAATCAGAGCCATAATTCAGTACACTAGCGCGAAGCATGTCTTCTGAGATCTAATTCACTCATTCAGTCTGTCCATCTATCTATGGATGATAAGCGGTACTGAAGTCAAGTTTGGTTCCAATGGACTTGTGTAGGGCTTCCCAAAATCGAGACACAAACTGAGGGCCACGATCAGATACAATACTAGAGGGAGCTCCATGCAGTCTGAGAATATGTTCAATGTATAGATCTGCTAGTTTTTCGGCATTGGTCTTGGTCTTAACTGGTACAAAGTGAGCAACTTTGGTCAAGCGATCAACAATCACCTAGATGGAATCATTGCCTTTCTGTGAACGGGGCAATCCAACTATGAAATCCATGGATGTGCTCTCCCATTTCCACTCGGGAACGTCAAGAGGCTTTAGCAAACCTGCAGGCCTTTGATGTTCAGCCTTAACCCCATTACAGGTGTCACATCGTGCCACATGTCCTGCAATGTCTGTCTTCATGCCTTTCCACCAAAAGTGTTTCTTCAAATCTTGATACATTTTTGAACCTCCAGGGTGGCTGCTCCAACACACTCATCATCCGTGAAAGTAGTGAGATCAAGCTTCTTCTCCATCTCCTTGAGCCAGTCATCGGCTACAAGCGGGTTAGGGTCGGTGCCATCATAGGTAGGTGGCCTTAGCTTCAGAAATCCTTCTAGCTTCCTTTAGAAGTCATTCTGCTAACCTCCCTGGTGACGGTTCACTCCTTCAACAAGAGCTGCAAGAAGCTGGGTCTGTTGTGCCATCACTTCTGCCAGGTTCGGTGGTGGTGGTGGTGGAATGTTCTCCTCAGGCGACGGAGTACTCTCCAGGTGGAAGGGTATCCCTCCATGTCCATGGCCACGGCCACGGCCATGGTTGTTGCCACCATGTCCTCCATTTGGTTCAACTGGTTCAGGGGTGGGCGCACGTCCATGGTTCATTAGGCGATTAGATCGGCGATTCGGCATCTGCAACACGGATCATAGAGATTTTAGTGCTTGTGCCAAAAGTGCTTATAATTCAATATGATTACATGATTTTTGATGATTTAAAGAAAAACATTTACACTATCCAACACTCATTACAAAGAAGCAATAAGATCCATAAGATGCAATAAGATCCAAAACATTCATTACATGGGTTTTATTACATAGCATCATCTCCAGCAGCTACACTTAAAGACGTGCGAGAATCGTACTACGCATAATGTCTCATAATACATCTCATAAGGGGTACATCATGGGGTACAACTTACGGAAGCTACTGACATGACTCATGACCACGCAGGGTCATTCTACTCTAACTCGTATACCGCAGCTGGGATACGACTATTCTCGATCTCGATCTCCTCATCAGACTTGTGAAGTCGGGACATGTACTTCAAGGCCTCGGCGAGCTCCTCAGTAGGCTTGGCTCCAGGTAGGGTAGGACAGGCATCTAGGTTGAGGCGAGTCGGGGCTAACTCAAACTCTTCTACCCTAGGCTTTGTCTTGCTGCGAATCTCCTTGGGTAGCTGATCCCACATACCCTTCATCTCCCTGAGGCGCTTCCTATCGGACTTCTGCCAGGCCTGTCGAGTCCTCTCACACTTGTCCTATAGGAACTCATTCTGCCTGAGTGCCTCGATCAGGTGACCCTGGTTGTGAATGGCCTTCTTTCTAAACTCTTCTAGATCTTGAGTCATGGTCTTGTTTCGAGACTGGATCTTCAGCATGTCAATCCCCTTGGATCTCTCTCTGTCTCCTCTACGGTTGAACTCGGCCTTCTTGTCGTCCAACTCTCTCTGCAACTCCAAGACCTTACTGTCGAGGTAGCAGTTCCTATTGCCTAGGTCGGCGGCTTTATCCTGTAAGTTATCGACCTCGGCTCTATGGATTTCTTCATGGCGGTTGAGCTCGTCCTGCAGCTTGGCAACTGTCTCAAGTAGACTAGCTCGCTCCTATGCTCTCTGTGAGTCTCGCTCCTGGTACTCCCACTGGAGGGCCTGGTCCTGACGTCTCCTCTACTCTAGCTAGGTCACGTACCTATCCTGCTCTAGCAGGTGGATAGCTGAGACGCGAAGGCATCTGCCCTCCTCAGTAAGGATAACTCTATCGGCTGCAAAACTCTACTCACTAGGGGTAAGGCTGAGGTTGAGGGCCTAGGGAAGTAGATGGAACTCTGTTGTCTTTAGGTGCTCATGGTGGTCCCTCATCACTCTACGAAGTGCCTTGTGCAAGATAGCTCGCAGTCCCTCCTCGATGGTGTCCTCTATAGTCAACTCAGTGGAAGCTGGGACAGAAGGTAAGGTAGTGCTAGCTGGGAACTTGACTGAGGTGATAATTGGTCCTCTGATTCCTCCTTCCTAAGCTGGCTTCTCGGTGCAGGTGACCTTGACAAGCTTGTCGGGGACACCTAACGTGACGAGAACTCGGCAGAGGGTCTGTGCAAAACCCTCGAGCTCACGTAGGTCAAAGGTAAGCTTGGCGTGGTCCAGAGGTAGCGGTCCTAGAGGCGGCCAGTCAACGTTCGTTGCCATCTACATGTTTCAAGGGGACAGGTGTTAGCAGGTCAATAAATAGATAAGCCTTGCATAAAAGTAAATGCAGGGTTGGTATATAACCAAAAGAAGGGTTGTCCACGTCCTATTCTATCGTCCATTTCTGAGGGTTTCGTCCTATGGTCAAGTATGTCTCTGATACCAACTGAAACAACCCCAATTTCCACGAAGGGAAATCCACAGAGTTGAAGTGTAATAAGACCGTGGTAGATCATATTACCCAAATTCTAGTCGAATATCACATCCATACAACGATAATATCAGAGTACAAATAGCGTGGAATTATATAAATTATTACATCGCCGCATTGGCGGAATCAAAAGTAGCATTCATTTAGAATAGCTTGATGATCAGATCGCCAAACTCGAGCGTAGGCACGAACCCCTCAACCGTCAAACTCCTCGAAGCTATACTCCTCAGCAGAACCTGTATGCCAAAATTTATCAGTACGATTTGTACTGGCCACTCCCAACCCTATGAGCATTACTTTGTGGATATTGGATGCAAGTTGGATATAGTCAAAAGGAACCTATAAAGCTGGGGTTTCCCATGTATTTTAGCATATCAAGTATATAACAGTATAGTCAAGTTTTAACACCATTCCCACACCTATTCCACCCATTCCCATTCCAGAGCCAGGTTTCGATCCTGGGATCGATATACCACCATCTCCACACCATCACCATACCATAACCATACCATCGCTCAGTCGACAGGCCAACTCCCTCTCGGCACTGTCTCAAGGCCCGTAGCCCCTGGCTACGTCCGAATACTCACTCATAGGGGGAGAAAAGAAGGACTCATCTCACTATCTAGTTTAAGCGAAACCCAGGAAAGGTCTATAGCCGACAAGTTGGCACATGTATCGATCGATCAACCATACACTCTGTAGAGGTTTTACATAACCATAAGATCTGCCTTCCTCACTGACCATCGTCAACTGGGCTGATTCCGGCCGCTTGCTAGCCTAGGATAATGCCACTCTTCCATTCAGCCCTGGTACACCCCAAGTCTAATCTGGGGTGGCTAAAACTGTGAGTCATGAGCCGGGTCCACAAGGTCTCCATGAAGTCTCAGAAGGGTGTGGGGGAAATCCTCTGCGCCCCATACCTCCTTACACTGTCCGCTATCAACCTAGCAGTAGTGGAAATATCCTACCAAGTAGTCCGGCCGTCCCGCACCATATAGGGCGAGTGGTACGTAAGGCTTCCCGGTGAATCTGAGTACTAGTAAGTCCTTAGGGGTGACCAAGCCAGAATGTCTTCATCAGGGTTTCCATTTATCATGCCACCACAGCACCTCCATCCCGGGCTCCTCCCATCACAGGTTCACACCCAGGACCACTTCATATACCATTTACCCACCACAGGTATCCATTCCAAGGGTGCCCAGGTAGCACCACACGGCATGACTTGCCCTAGGCTTGTTGTATACTCCAACTTGGTCAACACAACCCTCACCCTCCACACACCCAAGTCACACACGCAGCACTCTCCCCATAGTCCAGAATACACCACGCATTAATGTAGTATAAGCGTAGTAGAAGTATAAGCAAATAAAATATAGCAGTAAGCGTGTGTCTAACCTAATAGCAGGGTATGCAGGGGTATGGTTGCGTCAAGGTAAAGGCCATCAAGAAAGCATACTACCATGCAAGTCCTATCATAGTATGATTATAATAGTAAAGTAAAGCAATAGCAGTTCAACATTAGCCATGCGTAATAGGTGCTACGAGATTGGGTGGGATGTGGCACCTTCAGTGTAGTTGTCTCCATACTCCTCACAGTACTCACAATCCTTGCACTCAAACATGGGTTCATTGCGTAGAGCTTGATTTTAGATGAATTTTGGTCCTGTTTTCATATTTTTCTGAGGTCATATGAATTAGTTATGAATTTCTGAAGTTTAAATCATTTCTGAAAATGGAAAAGGCTGACATCATCATGACGTCATCAACGTCATCCACACCGATAGGTGGGGCCCAGCTGACGTCAACATGACGTCATCAACGTCATCCACACTGACAGGTGGGGCCAGAGACCTTTGGGTCACTGACAGGTGGGCCTGGTCAAAGTCAATGGTGAGTCAATGGTCAACGATCTTTGGTCAACGGTCAGGGTCACTGACGTGTGGGTCCAGGGCTACTGATGTTAGTAGCTGATGTCATCGTGACGTCAGCATGATGTCACCTCGGCTATGTTACTACTGACATGTGGGTCCCGCGTGACGTCATTACTATGCTAGCATGACGTCATCGTCTGATGTGGGGGTCCAGCAACACTGTGTCGCTGACCTGTGGGGCCAGGTCAATGGTCAACGTTGACCAGTCAACGGTCAATACGAGCCGGGTCTGAAGTGGGCTGGTTGGGCTTCGGGTTGGGCCGGTCTAGGCCGGGCCAGGCCAGACACGTGGCACACTGTGACGCTACCACGTCATGGCCATGGGCTCTTATTGGGCTTCGTCCACAGCGTGGCTCACACCGTGTGGCTCACGGTGGACCAGCGGTCATGGTCCATGGACTTACGGTAGGGCACATGGTGGACCAAATCCACCGTCTCTTCTCCTTGGCTCGGCTCACGTGCACCGAGCTCTCGCCACCGTCTCTTCCCCTGTTTTCTTCCGCGGCGGTGCTCCCGTCGGCGACGAGTGCTCGGTGAGCCTCCGTGGCAGTGCTGGTGTCCGATTGGGGAGGAGGAAAGCTTCCCCAGGCCACGGCGATCATGATCCTAAGGTCTAAGTGGTGGTCGAGGTCCTCCAGTGCGTTGGCCACGGCGGCCGGTGGCTCGGTAGTGCTCGCCGGTGGCGAGGCCACGCACGCAGGCCCTCCAGTGGCTAGTGCTGGGCAGATGAGGCTTCTACGGCTTCGTGTGGACATGGTGAGGGTGTCCCGAGCTTGAGGTGGGGTTTCGGTTTCCTGGTGGCCGGTGGGGGCTCCAGCGGTCATGGCGACATGGTGACGACGGCGATGCGCACGGTTGATCAAGGGGGCTCCCACGGGGTGGTGACGGCATGGTCACGGGGTGTGCATGGGTGCGTGTGTTCCTAGTGGCCGGAGACAAGGCGCTGGCCTACGCACTCCAGGTGTGGAGCGCCATGGCCGACGGTGAGGTTCGGCGGTAGAGAGAGACCGGAAGGGGGGGGCTCACCATGGGTGGTGTGGAAGAATGGATGGTGGTGCCATGTCGATTCGAGGCCGTGAAGCTCCGGTAGCCGTGCAGTGCCGTGCCGAACCGCGTCGGTGATGTAGACGACGGCGTCGCTCTCGGCTCCGGCGGTCTCCTCCCCTACAGTGGCTTCGGCGTTTCCCCCTCTTCTTCCTCTTCTCCCTCTTGGCTTGGGTGGGCTGTGGACGGCCACCAAGGTGGCGGCGGGGCGACGGGATGAGCGCTAGGGCTCTGGGGCTGGGGCTTTTATAGCCGAGCTCGGCCATGGAGCCCGGCGTTCGGCGGCTAGAGATTGAGGAGAATTGGAGGCGTGCATCCCATCCGACGGCCGTGCGTGGTTGCGTGGGCGCGGTGCAAGGGGGGGCAAGGCCATGCCCTGGGCGTGACCCCCTGGCCCGCCCTGCCATTGCTGTCGGGGTTCTGTCGGAGGGGAGAATCAGCGTGGGCATGGAGAAGAAGCATAGTAGGGCTGACATGCAGGGTCCAGCAGCAGCGGCAGTGAGCGAAGGCGGGGAGCACGCGGGCATTGCTGGGCTGCAAGCTGGGCCACGCGCGCTGGGGGGGGGGGCTGCGATGGTGCTGGCTAGGCTAGCTAGCTTGGGCCGAGCGGCTGGCTACGAGGCCGACTTCTTCTTTTCTTTTTTCTATTTTCAGTTCTCTTCCATTTGTTTGAATTCAAATTTGGTTTTGGTTTTTGAATTCAAAAATTGGTGCACCAAATTCATTGGAGTTTTAGATATGTGACCCACAACATTCTTATATATATATTAGGAATTTATTTAGCCATTTTGTATAACAAAAGTAAGTGTAACAAATCCTTATTCTTTGATTTGATTTGATGGTTTATTACTTTTAAAGGAGTTGTTAGGCATTACATAAAACAAATGAAGATCCAACTCACAATTTGAGTTAACAATGTATGCAACCCTTTATTTGTTAGAAATGAAATAACATAATCAGCAAATGTCATGCTATGCTTATGTGATGACTTGGGTTGGGGTTATGCCTAATGCAGCCCTCAGGTTGGCTTTCTATACATGACACTCATCACTACATGGGAGTTCCAAGAAAAAAATTTGTAGTTGGTATTTTTGGTGTATGGATTTTTTGGGTTGTTACAGTCCTACCCCCTTAACAGAATCTCATCCTCGAGATTAAAGTGTAACGTACTCTTCAAAGAGGTAAGGATATCGTAGCCGGAGGTCCGACTCTTTCTCCCATGTTGCTTCTCTCTCAGTATGATTACTCCATTGGATCTTGCACATAGGAATAGTCTTGCTTCGGGTCTCTTTGGTATCTCTGTCCAGAATTCTGATAGGATGTTCTCCTATACTCAAGTGTATCTTGAATGTCAAGTGTATCAGTTGGGACTACTTCATTGGGCACCCTCAAACACTTGCGTAGCTGTGAGACATGAAATACGGGATGTACACCCACCAATTCCTCAGGTAGCTCGAGTTTGTAGGCGAGCTTTCCAATCTTTTTGCAAATCTTGTATGGGCCAACAAATCTAGGGGCAAGCTTTCCTTTCACGTGGAATCTGACAGTCCCACGTAGCGGGGATACCTTGAGATAGACGAAGTCCCCCTACATTAAACTCACGTTCTCTTCTCCTTTTGTCAGCATAGCTCTTGTATCGACTTTGAGCAATTCTCAAATTCTCTCTTACTTGAGCAACTCCGTCTTCGGCATCTTGAATCTTAGCAGAGTCAAAGAACGATCTTTCTCCTGGTTGGGACCACATCAAAGGTGTCTTACAAGGTCTGCCATATAGAGCTTCAAACGGCGACATCTTGATACTGGCTTGGTCGCTGTTGTTGTAAGAAAATTCTGCATAGGGTAAGCATCTCTCCCAATCAGAGCCATAATTCAGTACACTAGCACAAAGCATGTCTTCTAAGATCTGATTCACTCGTTCAGTCTATCCATCTATCTGTGGATGATAAGCGGTACTGAAGTCAAGTTTGGTTCCAATGGACTTGTGTAGGGCTTCCCAAAATCGAGACACAAACTGAGGGCCACGATCAGATACAATACTAGAGGGTGCTCCATGCAGTCTAAGAATATGTTCAATGTATAGATCTGCTAGTTTTTCGGCATTGGTCTTGGTCTTAACTGGTACAAAGTGAGCAACTTTGGTCAAGCGATCAACAATCACCTAGATGGAATCATTGCCTTTCTGTGAACGGGGCAATCCAACTATGAAATCCATGGATATGCTCTCCCATTTCCACTCAGGAACGTCAATGGGCTTTAGCAAACCTGCAGGCCTTTGATGTTTAGCCTTGACCCTATTACATGTGTCACATCATGCCACATGTCCTGCAATGTCTGTCTTCATGCCTTTCCACCAAAAGTGTTTCTTCAAATCTTGATACATTTTTGAACCTCCAGGGTGGATACAATACTTAGAATCATGAGCTTCTGATAGAATTTCCTCTTGTAGCACTAGGTCAGATGGAACATAGATTCTGTTCTTGAACCAGATGGTTCCTTGTTCATCTTCATGGTGGTTGGTCTTATAGCCTAGTTGCATCAGACCACAGAGATATTCGATTTCTTCATAATCTTTCTGAGCTTGACGGATGCATTATGTGAGATCATACTGTATGCGGAGCTCATTCAACAAGCCGTGCGGTAGTATCTCAAGTTGGAAATCATCAATCTCTTCCTTGAGCTCAGGTGGTACGGATTCAGTGATCAAAGTGTGACAGTAGCTCTTGCGACTGAGAGCATCTGCGACTACATTAGCTTTTCCCGGATGATAGTGAATTTCTAGGTCATAGTCCTTGATCAACTCTAGCCAATGGCGTTGCCTCATGTTCAAATCTTCTTGAGTGAAAAAATACTTCAAGCTCTTGTGATCCATATAGATATCACACTTGTTGCCTATCAAGTAGTGTCTCCAGATCTTCAGGGCATGCACAACTGCTGCTAACTCAAGATCATGAGTAGGGTAACGGTTCTCGTGTTCTTTCAACTATCGTGACGCGTATGCTATCACTCTTAAATCTTGCATCAATACACAACCAAGTCCTTGACGGGATGCATCACAATAGACTACGAAATTTTTGCCGATATCAGGCAATGCTAGTACATGAGTTGTGGTAAGCTTCTGTTTCAATTCCTGGAAGCTTTGTTCGCACTCGGGCGTCCATTCAAACTCCTTGGTCTTCTTCAGAAGATTGGTCATTGGACGGGCTATCTTGGAGAAGTTTTCGATGAATCGGCGATAATATCCAGCCAATCCCAAGAAACTTCTGATTTCTGTCACATTACGGGGTTGATCCCACTCTTTCACAGCTTCAATCTTGGCTGGGTCAACTGCGACACCTTCAGCTGATAGTACTTGGCCTAGGAAGGCAACTTCCTGTAGCCAAAACTCACATTTGCTGAACTTTGCGTAGAGCTGATGTTGGGCTAATTTCTCGAGCACAGTTCTCATATGATGTTCATGTTCTTCAGCGGTGGGTGAATAGACAAGGATGTCATCAATGAATACCACCACAAACTTATCCAGTTCATCCATGAAAACATTATTCATCATGTTCATGAAGTATGCGGGCGCATTCGTGAGTCCGAAGGATACCACAGTGAACTCAAACTATCCATACCTCATCACGAAAGCTGTCTTCGGGATGTCACTCTCTCGAATCTTCATCTGATGATAGCCAGATCTGAGATCAATCTTGGAGAAATACTTGGCACCTCAAAGCTGATCAAGCAGATCATCAATTCTTGACAGGGGGTATTTGTTCTTGATGGTGACTACGTTCAAGTTCCAGTAATCAATGCACATTCTCATTGAGCCATCCTTCTTCTTGACAAATAGAACATGTGATCCCCAGGGTGAGCACTGGGTCTGATATATCCCTTTGAGATGAGCTCATCAAGCTATTTCTTGAGCTCAGCCAGTTCATCAACTGACATGCGATAGGGTCTCTTGGCAATGGGTCCCGTTCCCAACAATAGATCAATGATGAACTCTACATCACGGTCTGGTGGCATACCCAGTAATTCTTCAGGGAATACATCGGGATAGTCTCTGACTACTGGCACATCATGAACTGTCTTCTCCTCTTTTGTGATTCTGAACTTGCTTTAAGGGCACATAGGATAGAGGTGGACTTTCCAGACTGGGGTTCACATCTAATGACTTGGCCTGATGGGTGGGTCACTTGGATGTATCTAGGTGAACATGATATGATACCTTGGTGAATGGTTAACCAATCCATACCTAGGATGACATCTAAGCTAGTGGAAGGTAAAAGGGTTAGGTCGACTTTAAAGACAAGACCCTCAATGGTAAGACTCACTCCCTTACAGATGTGGGTGCATTTTAGGTCTCCTAATGGTGAACTGGTTGATGATAGGCTTTTCACGTGGGGTTACAGGCAGGTCATGCTCTCGTGCAAACTTGGATGATATGTATGAACAAGTTGCTCCAGAGTCGAATAGAACTGATGCAGTGTTGCCATTAACTAAAAACATACCGTACACCACGTCAGGGGCAGCTTGTGCTTCCTCGGCATCCAGATGGTTGAGACGTCCACGAGTAGCAGATCCCTTGAGCTGAGACTTCTGAGCAGCTGAGTTCTGAGGTCACTCAGCGGCTTTGTGACCTGGTTGGTCACAAGCAAAGCAGGTGAAAGGCGTACCGCCTGTAGGGGTTGGCGCGGGTGCCTTCCAGTTTCTAGTACTTGGTGCGGAGTGGTTCTATGCTGGGCGTTCATTCGCTGAGCGGGGACGGTTGAAATGGTCCTGAGTATTGCGGTCCTGCGCATAACGGTCCCGGGTGTAATGATCCTGAGCAGGGTGGGAGTATTTGGCGTTGTAGCCCTCCACTACCCCTACTCGATCTAGGGTTGTCATCCCTGTTGTGGCAAGAGTGCTCCTAGAGGGTGCATCTCTGCGGAACCTCTTGCGATCACGTCCATGGAAGGACTCCTCAGGCTTATGCTTCCTCTCACCTGTACTCTTCTCCAGCTTCAGCATGGTCCTTCTCAATTTGGATTGCAGCGATCCACTAGAGCACGCAATGTGTTACTCTCAATACCGCCAAACTTCAGCTTGATGTGTGGGTTAAGTCCCTTGCGGTAATAGTACAGCTTCTCTTTCTCTGAGTTCACAACATAGGGAGGCGCATAGCGTAGAAGGTTAGTGAAACGGGTAGTGTACTCAGTCACCCTGTCCTTTCCCATCTTGATGTTGCAGAACTCTTTGGCTTTGGCCTCCCTGATTACCCTTGGGAATGTGGTACTCAGTGAATGCTTCAGCGAACTCATCCCACGAGATGGGGAAGGGTCCCTCATGGGAATCACTAAAACTGTCCCACCAGGCGTGTGCTACACCCGTGAGGCTGGTGTGTGGCTGCTCCAACACACTCATCATCAAAGTGAAAGTAGTGAGATCAAGCTTCTTCTCCATCTCCTTGAGCCAGTCATCGGCTACAAGCGGGTCAGGGTCGGTGCCATCATAGGTAGGTGGCCTTAGCTTCAGAAATCCTTCTAGCTTCCTTGGAAGTCATTCTGCTGACCTCCCTGGTGATGGTTCACTTCCTTCAACAAGAGCTGCAAGAAGCTGGGTCTGTTGTGCCATCACTTCTGCCAGGTTCGGTGGTGGTGGTGTGGTGGAATGTTCTCCTCAGGCGACGGAGTATTCTCCAGGTGAAGGGTATCCCTCCACGTCCACGCCACGGCCACGGCCACGGCCACGGCCATGTTGTTGCCCACCACGTCCTCCATTTGGTTCAACTGGTTCAGGGGTGGCGCACGTCCATGGTT